>NW_001849244.1:0-26943 GCF_000209065.1 Trypanosoma cruzi | reverse complement strand
GCGACAGTGACGGCAGCACCGCGGTCTCCCACACCACCTCCCCTCTTTTGCTTCTTCTTGTTGTTGCGTGTGCGGCTGCTGCTGCGGTGGTGGCCGCGTGAGAGTGAGGGAGAGAGAGCCGTGCACCGCCCGCACACACACTCGTCCTTCTCTCTCTGTGTGTGTGTTCCCTTGCATGGACTCTCGCCCTCACCTCACCCCACGAAGCACACACATAATGTGCCCATTGTATATATTGCATGCACACCCATGCAGGCCCGTTGGTGCTCTCTTTTGCACCACACGCACCGCTGCCGTCCTGCCTGGCCGCATGGGCGGAGCACCGTAACTGTTTCTGTTTTTGTTTTTATTGCATTGAGTGGGCGACCTCTCTCTCTCTCTCCCTGTGTGTGTGTTTTGCTTTACGGGAGCAATGAGAGTGTGTGCGCTAGTCGTCCCACGCTTCGGCTTTTTGGTTTTTATTGTTTTACTTGTGTTGTGGTTGAGTGCACCTTTTCCGCACTTTCTCGATTGGCAGTTTGATTTGACCTTGGAGACTTGATTTTTTGCTTTTGTTTTTTTATTTCTTTTTTTTTTTTTTCTTGCTGAGTGAGTGTCAGCCTCTTTTATTCCTGTCAAGCCAATTAGCTTTTCTTTGCATACGCCGTGCGTCAGTTGATCAATGTCACTCCACGGCCTCCAGCGCTGCTTCTTCTGTTTGTGACGATATCTGCGTTGTGATGTGTCAGCGGTTGCTTTTTTGTCTCCCTGAAGTATTCCTGCTTCTTTGACGATGTGGTCTCCTCCGACGGCGGGGTCGATCCCGGTTACGGTGAGGAAAATGCATCTCAGGGCGCTGGATTCGTTTCAGGTGTGCGGCGGCGTCTGGAAGGACCCATGGGCGCCCGTCCGCATCAAGGCGTCAACAACAGACCCGTGTGACAGCATAAGGCACTGCGGCTTCTCCTGGTGTCACGCAATGAATTCATTGAATGACAACCGCCACTTTGAGGACGGTGTTCTATCCTCTGCGCACGGTAATATCCTTGCCGAGGAGACTGTCCCTGCTGCTGTGTAACTGCATGCGGATCGTCTGCTCGTGCAGCCACTGTAGGGTCCGCTGACTGTGTACTCATTTGCCGCGGGCAGCGTTTGCAGTCGGTTCACGGTGCCTGATGGGCATTGTTCCACTGGTGTTGCCGATTCTGACACAGTGTTGTACGTGGCTGCTGCGCTGGGTGGTGTGTGGGCACTGCCGTGAGCCACGCTGGAGGATGGCCGTCCAGTCGCTGGCGTCATGCACATTGCCTGTCAGTTTCATTTCACGGACGCTTCGCCACCCGCATCGCCGCGCACTTGTTGGCCCATGCTGTCGGGTTCAACTGCCCGCACATGGCAAAGTGCAGCACGGTGAGGAATGCTATTGGTGTGCGTGGCAGGGCGCTGTCGGTGGTGGTGCACTCGGTGAATTCCGCGATGGCTGCGAGGGAGCACCAAGACTGCGACGAAATTGATGGCGTGGAGCTGCAGGATGACGATGGGGAAGGGAGGACGCTGGAGTCGCACTGGGAGATGGCGGAGCCGATGCGTTGGTGCAGGGATTCGGGCTGTGAGCTGCTGCAGAGGAAGTGCTCCGCACCGAACATGAGTGAATATTGCTACATGGTCTGCGACGTGGGTGTCCCTGTCAAACGCTGCGCGTCGGACCGGTATTCCCGCGGTTGGTATTTGGGGAGCATCCATGAGATGTCAGCAAAACACTCGATGGGCCGTTGCCCCATCACTGATCCCGCACTGGATGTGAGGGATATTGAGGGTGTTATTTGGAGGGGAAAATATTTTTCCGCGGTGCCCGGGGATGAGCCCTCTTCGTGGTGACTGGACACGCTTCCCAACAACACGACGGATGCGAGGGACTCGGAGGAGACATATTTCAGTGCTGCAGCGCATGCGGCATTGAGGTGTCGCGGCATGTAAGTGCATCTGGAAGTGATTGAAAAGGGTAACGTCCGTTGTTTCCCATGCACGGACGGGGCGACGATTGCGTGGGCCGCTCCACCCTACGATGAAGGGGACCGTTATTTGCCGTGACCACGCGCAGGTGTGCACGATATCCGCCACCAGCGGTAGCCCACTTCCAGTGGTCCCGTGGGACGGCGAGGAGAGGGCGTGTGGAGCAGGACGGTTTCACCGGCATCTACTGAACAAGGATTGCCAGGGGCATCTGTCCCCGTTGCGGAGAGCATTGAAACCGGCCGCGGCACACCACCGAAGGATGTAGACACGGCTATTCCCCAGAAGCATCCGTCGCCAGAGGAGAAGAAAGTCGCCTCAGGTACCACGACGGGCGACGGGGTGATCTTGCCCAGCGACACCGCGGGTGCGCCGCAGGAGGCGAAGAAGAAGAGCGATCTTCCGGACAACGACGATGTGGCCGCCGATGGTGTGACTTCTTTTGTGGGACAATCCACCGGAGATGAGGCCGTGAGCAACAAGGCCAATGGCAGTGCCACATTCACGAAACCCAAGAGCCCTGGTGCCGCTGATGACGCGCAGGGCGCCGTGGCAACACTCCGCAGAGGGAGGATGACGCAGCGGTGGGGCGCGGGGGTTGGGAGGCAGACATGAAGTACGCCTCGCCTTCGATCCACGGCAATAACACTGCTGCTGCTGCTGCTTGTCCCTGTCCGCTGCTGCCGCCGTGCCGAAACTCTATTGAGTGGCTGCATGGATGCCGCTGCACGACGAGGCGACTGCGGTTGCGTCCTGCGTGGTCCGCACTCAGCAGTGGTTGCAAGAGAGAAAAGCCTATATCAATTGGCATTTTCCTCTCAGTACATACATTTATGTGCTCTGCTTGCCTGTATAATTTTTACCGGTGAACAGTTGTATACACTCTTTCTCTTTTGTGTTGGTTGCTAATGTGGCGACACCACGCGTGTTTTTAATGGGTTTTGGGATAACAATTTGTTCGACTTTTTCTGGAGAATACTTTGGGTGCGTGTTCTTGTGCGAGGGATCTGTGTGGGTTTTGATTTTTTATTTTTATTTATTTGCTTCGGCATTGTGTAATGATACTTCGCTTTTCCCATTATTTATGTTTTGGTGTGTGCGGTAAATGAATTGTGTGGAATAGCAAAACATCGGTGCGTGGCGTGTTGCTGTCCTGTGGTGTGCTTGCTGTTGCGGTGGCATAGTGTGGTGCTCGTTGTATTACTCCTGTTGCGTTTGTTTCTGAAGTGTTTCTAGGGCACCGGGAGTGGATGCCTGTGGACGCAACCGTGCATTATGCGTGGCATCGGTGGGAGGGGAGACTGACATAGTTGGCGGGATTCAGTAATTCGCATTTTTGTCCACGGACCCTGCAGCTGCACCAGCCTGAGTGGCGCTTTGCATATGGACGTGTGGATTGGTTTCATTTTGTGAGGCTTTTTTACTGCGTGTCATTTTCCGCTCGGATACCGTGCCCGTGGCAGCTGCGGCGGCATCAAAAGAGCCGTGTGTGTGTGGAGAGTCCTTGATTGAGTACCTGCCTTACTTCTCTGTTATGTCAATTGACTGTTCCGTGTGCCGGCCAAACGCTTGACGTGAAGTGCCGCCGACGGAGGGGTCCGCGTGACATGATGTTGCGTCGCGTGCTTCAGCGCGGGTGTGTAATTTCAGCAACGGTCGTTGGGCGGTTGCCTGTTGGGTCGTTGAGGGTGGCGTGGCGACGGGTGCGGATGGACCCGATTTTGTGCCGTGGCTGTTCGTGCGAGGGAGCCGCGGGAAGGAGGAAGGCGGCGGAGCGATGGACTCCCGAGGAGTGCGGGGGCGAGCAGCCATGAAGGTTGGCGACAGGGTATTCACTGCCCTGTGAGTTGCCGTGTGTGGTGTTTATTATTATTATTATTTGCGTGTTGGATGTGGCCGCTGTGGGGGAAGAATTTTTTTTTGCTTTTTTTTCACGCCGGCTTGGCATCCTTTTCTGCGCCGTCATCTCTGTGTTCCTGCCGCACCGTGGCGTCCTCTTTCCTTTCCATTAGGGGCAGCTGCGTGTGGGTTTCAAGTGCCATGGAGTTGTGCGCCGTGCTGTCCGGTGTTTCATTGTAGCCTGTTATTCCTGCGTGCACGCGTCTCCCATGCTCATTACAACAGCCCTCATGTAATTACCCCTTCTTCTCCATGCTGCTGATGCGTCTGTGTGTTCTTCTCATCCTCCTCTCTTTGCCCTTCCCTAGACTGTGTGTGCAGCCGTGATGATGATGATGACTGGCCGTATGCTGTTGCTATTTGCCCTCTGTGTGCTGTGGTGCGGTGCCGGCGGTGGTGGATGTTCTGAAACAGCTCCAGCTTCTCCGGGTACTCCGTCCGACAAGAACACAGAAAAAGACGAAAACACCGTCGTTGGTGGCGTTGGAGCAGTTGACCAAACCGGTCAACAGGCAGCGTCACAAGCAGCAGCATCATCATCGGTGCAAAACGCACGGGGAGCGGAAGCGGAATCGGCACAACAAACCGGAGCACAAGCATTAGGAACGGCAAATGCAACGACGGAAAACAACAATGACACAACGAAAACAGGGGAAAATGAGAAGACGAATCAGGATACTAATGAAGATGATGATGAAGAGGAAGAGGAGGATGAAGAGGAGGATGAAGAGGAAGAGGAAGAAATGGAAGAGGAAGAGGAAGAGGATGATGGCAATGAAGAGGAGGATGGAGGAGAGGAGAAAAAGCAAGAAGAAAAAGATGATACCAGCACTACAAAGAGGATTTCGGCAGGCGGTCAGGAAGAGCCAATTTTATCTTCTCGTGTGGAGGAAGCATCGAATAAAACAAAACCCCAAAGCACTCAAACAACTGGCGACAAAGATCCAGCAGCTGATGGTGCAGGGACGCAAGAAGAAAAACAAAATGAAAATAAAGAAGCCAATCCGAAGGAAACACCAGTCGCAGCCACAGTAATAAAAACCACAACGGCGACGACTGGCGACAGTGACGGCAGCACCGCGGTCTCCCACACCACCTCCCCTCTTTTGCTTCTTCTTGTTGTTGCGTGTGCGGCTGCTGCTGCGGTGGTGGCCGCGTGAGAGTGAGGGAGAGAGAGCCGTGCACCGCCCGCACACACAGTCGTCCTTCACCCACTCTCTGTGTGTGTCCCCTTGCATGGACTCTCGCCCTCACCTCACCCCACGAAGCACACACATAATGTGCCCATTGTATATATTGCATGCACACCCATGCAGGCCCGTTGGTGCTCTCTTTTGCACCACATGCACCGCTGCCGTCCTGCCTGGCTGCATGGGCGGAGCACCGTAACTGTTTCTGTTTTGTTTTTTATTGTAATTTTTTAATTTTTTTTTTTTTTTTAATTTGCTTCTGCTATGAGCGTTTATCCATTTCTTACTACCCCATTCCTTTTTTTTTTTTTTTTTAGCTTTCGGGGGCAATCACTATGGACGTTTTTTCTTTTCTACTCTTCCCTCTTTTAATTGTTTTTTGCTGCACTCTTCCTGTGAGGGGTGCCGTGTGTTTCCCGCCCAACTGCTCCACTCGCACACCCACCGACACGCTCATGACGACGGCCCTGTGCGCCTCGCCTGCTGCACGCATGAGGAGGGGCCGCGACGAACGGCGCGCTGAGGGAGCCGTGACGTGTGGGCGTGCGACGAGGGCCTGTGGGGCGGAGCACACATTTCTTTCCCTCTTGTTTTGTTTTCTTTGCGGCCCGGGCGGGCAGACACCCGCAGCGCCACACACACAGCCACACCCTGCCGCCGTGTTTTTAAGATTTTTTGCTTTGCGTGTGCATTTCTCGCGCCGGCAGTCCCTTCGCTGTCGGCCTTGTGAGCATTTCTTTTCCCTCCTGATGATTTTTTCTTTTGCTGCGCTCACTCTCCCGATGGAGTGACGCGACTGCCGTCATGTCTGCGTGCTTCTCTCAGTCCCCACACACACGAAGAGTGACTGTGCTCTGCGGGCCGCACTCACACGCCGATGAGAGGGCTGAGGGGAGCAGCAACACGCAGATGACCCCATGAAATATAAACGATGTGCGGACACATGGAGGGTCGGACGGTTGAAAGACATTTAAATATCTTTTAATTTTTATTTTTACGGGCAAAATATGCAGACAATTTCTGGAGCAACGTGGTAGTTAGGTGCTTTTTGTGTGTGTGTTTTTTTCTTTTTTTTTTTTTTTTTAATTTGGGTGTAGCCTTAGTAGAGGACTACTTTTTTTTCATTATTTTCATTTTTTCTTTTTTCCAAAGTGTGAGGTGTGGAAAGGTGAAGATGAATTTTTTATTATTTATTTTTATTTAATTTTTTAATGAATGGCCGCTGCTTGGGCTGCAGTGCAATATTGTGAGCCTGAGCAGTTTTTTTCTCTTTATTTCCGCCATGCACCTCTGCTGTACGTTTTTGTTTGTGCGTCCCCTCACATGCTCCGCTCCTGTTTTTACTTCTTTGCCTCGTGTGTCTGCAGGCAAACACACAACCACATGCACGCACAAAATGCACATTTCATTCGATTTGGATGCTTCTTTTGTAGCGTGTGCTGGCGGTTGCGGGTGGCTGCTGCTTCCTCCGTGGCCATGAAGGGAAAGAGGAGAGAGGAAGCGCGCACGGCGAGTCACTCTTCCTGCGGGTGTGATGCACCGCCTGTGACTGCTGTGGAGGGCCGCCTGAGCTATCGCGTGTGTGTGTGTGTGTGTGGGCGTGGAAAAGGTGTTCTGTTGCCAGTGCTGAGGCTCAGCATGAGAATTATACTTTCAGTGGCTTTGATGTGCGCATGCATGGCAGGAATGGTGAGCTGGGTGCTGTGTGCCATGTGGCCAATGCGGTGCACACATGTAGCAACTGTGCTGCCAGCTGTGCAACGAAAGAGGAAGAGGCCACCGTTGCCTTCACGATGAATGGGACGACACATAAATACGCCGGCCCTTATGAATTGTAGTGGCGTCAATTTTCCTCTCGATGGAACCATCCATCCGCCTGCACGGAGCAGCGATGCTGACTGGACGGGCATCTGTCAGTTGCCGCCACCCCGTGAAGGGAAGGATGACACAAAGTCTGGTGGGACAACTGCGCCGCAAGTTCATGCTGAGCCGTCACGTCAAAACGAGGATTCAAGTATCCGCAGTCAAAGCAAACTGCCGATCAAAAAAGGTGTAATGGGTGCACTCAACCACAACACAAACAATGAAAAAAAACAAGAAGCCGAAGCGTGGGACGACCAGCGCACACACTCTCATTGCTCCCGTAAAGCAAAACACACACACAGGGAGAGAGAGAGAGAGGTCGCCCACTCAATGCAATAAAAACAAAACAGAAACAGTTACGGTGCTCCGCCCATGCAGCCAGGCAGGACGGCAGCGGTGCGTGTGGTGCAAAAGAGAGCACCAACGGGCCTGCATGGGTGTGCATGCAATATATACAATGGGCACATTATGTGTGTGCCTCGTGGGATGAGGTGAGGGCGAGAGTCCATGCAAGGGGACACACACACACACAGAGAGAGAAGGACGAGTGTGTGTGCGGGCGGTGCACGGCTCTCTCTCCCTCACTCTCACGCGGCCACCACCGCAGCAGCAGCCGCACACGCAACAAGAAGAAGAAGAAGCAAAAGAGGGGAGGTGGTGTGGGAGACCGCGCTGCTGCCGTCACTGTCGCCAACCTTTTCCTTATTTACACTTTGGCGTTTTTCCGTCTGTGCAGTATCGGAAGGTTGAGAATTCTCCACAGTAGTCTTTTCAACGGATGTTTCCTTCTGAAGTGGGGAAGAGCTGTCATTTGAAGATGTCGCTGCTGCTTGTTCTTGACTGCCAGTTGATACACTCTCCGCAGCGTCCGAAGTGGATACAGGATCCTCGTTATTTCCCTCTTGTTTTGCAGGTGAATCCGTGGATGCACTCGTGTTCTGTCTGCCATTCTTCTCTTTTTCTGGATTCGTTTTTGGATGATCAGTTTTGGGTTCCGGCAGAGGTGCGTTTGATAATTCCGGTAAGGCTTTTTCTTTTTCTTGTAATTCTTTATTTGGATCTTCTGGTGAATTAACTGTTTGAAGAGTGTCTGAATCCCCGTCTTTTTTCTCTGGTTCTTCCGAAGAGCGCTCTTGCTTAAAAACCAATGTAGAAGTGTCGCCAACATCTTGCCCCCTTGTTGTATCAGAGCCCCATGACTGCGTTTCAACGACGGGCGTATCCGCTGCCCTTTCGTTGGGCAACTGGTGACTCTGATCCTTTGCCTCATCTCCTTGCAAAACTTTTTTTTCGGATTCACTTTGCGAGGTAGATGAAAGACTGACACTGGTCTCCGTGCCAACACGGGGGTCAGGTGACGAATCACCACCAGGAGTGACAGGCCCCGAAGGATTACCTCCACCACCGGAAGCACCAGCAGGAGGAGGGAAACCAGCACCAGGTACAGAACCAGCTTGACTGCTGCCAGGAGCACCTTGTCCAGCAGAATTTACACCGCTTCCACCACCACCTCCTCCTGGAGTGATGTCGGGACCCGCATCTTCTTCAGAATCTTCGGCTTGTATGGCAGGAATGGGCAACGCTGGACGCAAAGAGAGCGTCGGCGCGTTTTTATCACATCCGCTCGCCAAATACGATGTTTTCTTTCCAAACCCTCCCGGCACCATACAGACACCCTGTGCGTTGTTGAGAGTGTCCCTCGCATAAACCCCACCGGCACCGCACCACAGCACGCAGAGAGCACACACCAGCAGCACACGGCCAGTCATCATCATCGCCATCACTCCTGTCACTTGCGTTTAGCCTTCAGCACAAACTAACTCCCCGTCAACGCCGAGTGAAAGGAAAAAAGGAGAGACAAGCCACACAACCACACACCGTAGCAAATGACAGAAGTCCTGCAGATGCACGCACGTCGACCTGCAAACCAGAAGTAAGAAAGCAATACCAAAACAAAACAAAAAAAGTAGTTGAGTGTCCAACAGGAGTCCCTCCGCAAAAAAAAAAAAAAACACACACACATCAGCAGAATTAACATTTCATACGCCATGCAGCTCAGCAGGTCTGTGTTTTTGTATAAATATTGCCTGCATGAGAAAAAAAATTTTACTGTTCCACCAGCCCACACAACACTCTCCACAATTCATTGCGGCATCCGGCCTGTTCCTCCAATCCTCCTTTCGTGCAGTCCGTGGGACGCACTGCAATGAGGCCGGCACCGCGTGTGGGCAACAAAAAAAAAAAAACAAGAAGGAGAAGCACGTCACACACGACAGTGTGCAGCAACCGAACATTACGTAAATAAACGGTGCTTATCATTCCAGGAAAACAACAGCAAAAAACAACACTAACAAAAGTAGAAGGCAAGCCCGCAGAAAACGCGGCACATATTCTCCGTGAGAAATCGCAAATCCACACTCCGTGTCTCAGAAGACTGCCACAACTCCACACAGTCCCAAAAGGAGAAGCAGCAGTGGTTTTTCCACACACAAGATGATAATTTCGCTGCTGTCCACCGTCGGCAAGGAGATGTCACCTTCGAACAAGATTCCTCTGCTCGCTTAGATCTTCTTTTTTAAAGCAGATGTGCTCTGTGTGGCGCTGCTGCACGCACCGCTGTTTGTCGGCTCCTTGGCGGCGGGGCGGGTGCCCGAAGACCACGGATACTGTCCCATTGCTGCACACATCGGCGGTATTGGGCGTCGTGAGGTCAGGAGTCAAAATATTCCTCCATTCCTACGGAATTATTCGTGCCATCGCAATCCGAGAAGCTCCTCGCCGCAAAATCGCAGAATATCGCATTGAAAGCCTCCTCTTCCGTTAGATCTCGACTGTCTTGTTTCTTATCAGTACGACACGCAGTCCAGCTGCTCTCGCCGACTGGGCGCCAGTGCACACTGGGATCTTTGCTTCCACACAACAACTCCGTCTCCACACACGCCACACAATCATCATCGTTTTCCGCGTACACGTGCGAGCAGCAGTAGTAGTAGTAGTAGTAGAGTTGCTGAATTCGGTGAACAAATCTGCGCACAGAGCGGAGAATAGAAAGGCAAAAAGAAAATAGAAAGAGGTGCAGCAAAAAGACACACACACATCGTCGCAGCGTCGCTGTTGCGTGCGCGGTAATGATGCGACCTCCCGCGGCAGATACAACTCGAACGCTGCACGCATTGCAAAACGGGATCCACACACGAAATACACACACACAACGACAGAACAGCCACCAAAAAGTAGAAGGAGGAGAGAACCACAACCATCTCCCCCTACTTGCACAACAAACGGCCCTCCACTTTTTAAGCAATATAGTTTCTGCAAGCTCGCCATCGTTCCGCTCCACGCTCTCAGCGCCCACAGTGGGAGTCAGCACATCGTACAGGTGAAAAACGAAACCTGTCTCACTCCCGTCGGGAAAAACAAAAGTACCGTGACGACAACAACAACGGTACAAGGGTGTCGCATCGGATAATACGATGGCGTTGTTGGCGTCCAGATCAATGACGCGTACCCTCGGAAATACGCGTGGAAGATATGGCACGTAAGACTGCAGAGTTGCGTCCTCAGATAAACGGTATTCGGAGCCAGCCCTCTCTTTCTTGATGGAAAAAATGGGTCAAGAATGTCGTTAGAGAGGCAACAGTGCAGAAGGCAGAGAGGGTAAAGTCCCGCACACGGGACCCAAATATTCGACTGTCTCGTCCCTGGAAAAGTACAACCAACTTGGCCAGGGCTATCTCGCTCTCTGGCGATGGCACATTCAAAAAAAAAAAAAAAGACTCACAGTATTGAGGGGACTCGAAAAAGCCCCAATGTGCGTGCTGCGGCTCCACGAGGATGTGGACGGTCTGCATGTGTCCATGCAATTCACAGTCGATAGGCGCATTATAGGGGATACTGCTTGAGTGCACCAAACGACGGTTACTTGCCTCATGCCACATCACAGGCAGGCCGTCCCTCATCAATCCCTGCAGGATTCGCCTACACTCCTCCAAGGAGTACTGGGGGCATCCGTTGTGCTGCACGCGGATTGCACCATCTTCCACAAAGACTTCATTCACTAAAAGGCCGCGGTTAAACAGCCTTTCCACAATAATCCTCAAAGGACCGCCACCCACCGCGTGCTGAGGTGGAAAACGCACGCGATGAATACGTCTCCGGTAGGTTTCATCGTGAATACACAACCGCTATTCCCTCCGTCACAGCGTCATCATCAACACAGCAAAAACGCGCCAGTGCCGGCTCTGTTGGGTACAATGGGAGAGAAACTCCCAATCTCCATGCCATGATGTCAACAAGAGAGTCAGACGGCTGCTCTGCCATGGCGATAACGTGTCCCATCAGGCGCAGCAGAATATCAGAGTCAAGCTGATTGGAAGGCTCGGCTGTCACCCCACCAATGAAAGAAATGCGCGGCACCACGCGATGCTCCGCTGGCAGTCCGCCTCCATATTTTTTTCCCTCAGTAACGGACTCTGCGTCAGCACTCTCACCACACTGGTAGGTCTGAATTGTTATCCTGCACGGCACGAGTTGCTGCCACCGCCCGCTCCTCCCCTGTTTGCACACCACCCATCCTGACACGGTAGCCGCAAGTGAGGCAAACTTCGGTTTGCTCCGCCTGAAATTCCCCCGGCATCTGCTCAATTCACCGCCATGGAAAACCGGCGATGTGCAGCGGCGGAGCATTTGATCGTTTCAGCAAACAAATTGGAGAAAAAGGCTCAAACAAACCCACAAGACTCCCAGCAAGAAAAGGTACACACGGCATGACTGACACGACTCAGAGTCATGTTTCTAAGACAATGCGTGGATGACTCTGTCGACGCCACACCCGCACCATATGCCATTAACTCCTCCACGGCAATAACCCTGCAGAGTGCGGAGAGGACGTTTCACGAGCGCATTATTGGCGGAGCCAAAAAACTGTACCGTCAGCAGATGGCAGCGGTCGGCGGGGGAAAGTGAAGGTGGTGGGACTGTTGGGGAGGGTCGATGCGCAGTGTCCCCCACAAATACGAGGCGGGTGAAGTGAAACACACTCGTCTGAACGTCACCGGCCACCAAGATGCATTGCTCCCTGCTGTAAATATTGATGAGCTCGAGCCTGGAGCAACTACTCGCAATGCGTGAAAGTGTCTTCCTGCACTGACGCTGCGATTCACATTAGACGGGCAACTTCAGAACAGTCGATACCCAGCAGTAAAATGCAGGTGGCAGTGACGCTGTGGATTCTCGATTCCCCCGGCAACGGAGGGCGGAGAAGAAAACTGGTCTCCCCAGCTGCGCGGCATCCATCCATTCACTCTGTGCGTCCGGAGTGCCCCACAGCTGCATTGAGAGATGCAGCGGACAGACCTCCCTTATTTTCGCCTCGATCCGTCAACGAAGACTTTCGCGGAGGCGTCGGCACACACCGAAGTCTCCCTCGTGCCCACCAAACAAAAGACACACGCGTTGAGCATCGTCACGTGCATCGATGGCCACGCAAATAAATATCCACCGCAACGCAAAGTGTTTCTTATTGGGCACCAAAAGAAAACTGGAGGCGGCGGCCTGGACAACACAGACATCAAATCACACGCCAGGCAACCCTGAAATACATGCGAAAGGGCCAACGCGGGACCAGCAGCACAACCATTCGAGAGCTGCTGCGTGAACTCCACGGCAAATGGATCAGCCTCAACGCATGGGCACTAATTACGGTAGGTGACAGCGCGAAAGCCAACGGTTCCGCAAGGCCGGGGATTGTGAAGACGGCATTCAAACCCTCCTGGGATTCGTGTACAAAGACACGCAAATAATCCGCCCCTCGGTGCAAGTCGTCACCATAATCCTCATCGCTCTATTTGCCGTCATTCGTATTGTCACACTCAGAGCCGTTGAGGGAAGATGCTGTCATGATGATTGTGACATCACACTGAATGAAACAACACAATGCCTCGAAGGGCGCCGAGTGCAGACATCTCGTCAGGCGGCGACACGGCGCATTCTTGGCAATGTACGAAGCAAAGGCAACAAAACAGCTTTCATCCGCCATCGTAATCGCGTCCAGCAGGTTCGCCCTCTTGTCCCTCGGCGCCTCGACCTTCTCCGCAGCACCAACAGCCGCTGCCGTAGACCACGCTGCTGCCGCAATCACTCCCACAGAGAGACAAGGAAGAGTGTGTGGAAGTGTGTGCCGAGAACACAGCGACTGTCATCGCCAGAGGAGGCCATCGTGGCACCGTCCGTCACGCGCCAGCACACACCGAGCAAAGCACACTCGGCAGTGCAAATACATTCTTGCAGAGCACTGTGCAAGTACTTATGCGTGTGCTGGAGAAACAGAAAAGAGGAGGAGCACAGGGAGGCAGATCAACAGGAGGCACAGCTGGATGGCAGCGATACATGCGGTGCGGCCTCAACCTCAACAATCACGCACGGTGGCAGCACACGCAAAGCAAAAACAAAAAAAACACGGCGGCAGGGTGTGGCTGTGTGTGTGTGGCGCTGCGGATGTCTGCCCGCCCTGGCCGCAAAGAAAACAAAACAAGAGGGAAAGAAATGTGTGCTCCGCCCCACAGGCCCTCGTCGCACGCCCACACGTCACGGCTCCCTCAGCGCGCCGTTCGTCGCGGCCCCTCCTCATGCGTGCAGCAGGCGAGGCGCACAGGGCCGTCGTCATGGGCGTGTCGGTGGGTGTGCAAGTGGAGCAGTTGGGCGGGAAACACACGGCACCCCTCACAGGAAGAGTGCAGCAAAAAACAATTAAAAGAGGGAAGAGTAGAAAAGAAAAAAGAACGTCCATAGTGATTGCCCCCAAAAGCAAAAAAAAAAAAAAAAAAAAAAAAAAAAGAGGGATTAGAGATTAAAAACGCACAAATTAATAACAAAAAAAAAAAAGTAGCAAAAAATTATAAAGCAAACAGAAAAAAAATTAAAGAAATTAAAAAAGGAAAAAAACAAAACAAGAAGCCGAACCGTGGGACGACCAGCGCACACACTCTCATTGCTCCCGTAAAGCAAAACACACACACAGGGAGAGAGAGAGAGAGAGAGAGGTCGCCCACTCAATGCAATAAAAACAAAACAGAAACAGTTACGGTGCTCCGCCCATGCAGCCAGGCAGGACGGCAGCGGTGCGTGTCGTGCAAAAGAGAGCAGCAACGGGCCTGCATGGGTGTGCATGCAATACATACAATGGGCACATTATGTGTGTGCTTCGTGGGGTGAGGTGAGGGCGAGAGTCCATGCAAGGGAACACACACACAGAGTGAGTGAAGGACGAGTGTGTGTGCGGGCGGTGCACGGCTCTCTCTCCCTCACTCTCACGCGGCCACCACCGCAGCAGCAGCCGCACACGCAACAACAAGAAGAAGCAAAAGAGGGGAGGTGGTGTGAGAGAGCGCGCTGCTGTCGCTGTCGCCAGGTGTCGCCGTACCTTTTGTTTGAGCTGTAGTTGTTGCTGCTAGGCTTTCTCCTGGTGTTGAATCTGCCGGTGGTGGCAATCGTTCTGCAGTTGGTTTTTCTGCCGGCGCTCCCGTTACTGTCGCCGTTGGTGGTACTGGTGGTGCTGGCAGTTGTGGTTGAGGTGTTGTTGGTGCGTTGCTGGTGGTGGTCGATACGCCGGAAGAGCCTTTCGTCCCCATGGCACTCTGCCCCGCGGCGCTTGGAGCTGCATCCCCATCAGCAGTTTGACCCGTTTCATTTTCTTGTGTATCAGAGGAGTGCCGTTGTGCATCGGGTGTTGACCTCTCCGGTGTCTCCCTGTTGAGCGGTGCGTTCCCTGAAGATGTTGTTGGCCTTGACTGCTCATTGTTTTTTAGAGATGTCGTGTCCTGGGTGGATGGTGCACCGCCATTATTCCGTGAAGCGTCTCCATCGTTGGAAATGGGAGATGAAGAAGCACCACCGGAAGGTGGCCCGGAAACGGGACCTTCACTTCCTTTAGGATCTTTATTTTTATCACCAGTAACACGAGAAGTGTCACTAGCACCAACAAGACTGCCATCACTAACATTTCGACCGGTACCTTCAATCCCAACGGGACCACCATCGCCTTCACCGACACCGGATGCTTGTGATGGTGATGTTGCTTGTGGTTCTTCTCCTGCTGGCGTCGGTGGTGGTGATGTTTGTGGTAGTGTTACTTTATCCTTTGTTCGAGATATGTGTGTTACCGGTAATTCATTACCTTCTTCTTGTACTCCTTTCTTCCCAACATTCTCTGTTGGTGGTTCGTTAGCCAAGTTCCCTTGCTCATTGACGTTATTTCCTGATCGTGTATCCAACGAGTGATCCGCGGACCCTAAGCCCTCATCGACTGACTTCGATAATTCCGGTTTTGCTGCTTTTTCGTCTCTAGAATCAGACTTTGAACCTCCCAATGGACCCTCCTTTACTCCGCCATCGCCATCACCACCGGCAGACGACACCACCACCGCAGCACCGCACCACAGCACGCAGAGAGCACACACCAGCAGCACACGGCCAGTCATCATCATCGCCATCATCACTGCTGTCACTTGCGTGTAGCCTTCAGCACAAACTAACTCCCCGCCAACGCAGAGCAAAATAAAAGGAGAGACACGGCCGCTACACCACACAAAGCCACCGCACAGACACAAATGGCAGCAGTCCAGCAACGGCAGCGCATGCGCCATGAGGCAGTTGGAATCAGTGGGAAGGAAAAAAACACACACAACGCCCCGTAGCAAGTAAACAGAAAAAACACACGAAGCAATTAAAAACAAAACACAGGTAAACAAACAGCAATAAAGTAAAAAAAAATTAAAAACACACAACAAAACAGCTGCACAGTATGGCTCCAGTGCGCATGCAACAGCACCCAAAAATGCGTCCACGCAAACAGTTGTATGCCTGTTTTGCATATGGGTGTGTCTGGGACGCATTCAACGTGACGGATACAGGGAGCAGCAAAATGGAGCACACAGCAGGGCAGCTGAAGCAAATGAAGCAAAACACAATCATTATTTTCTCATTTATTTATTTACATCGGACCACAGTAGACGCACACATGTCCCCGTGGTTGAGTGCTGGCACGCACAGCCCACAATACACCTCTTCAGCCCAGAGTGGTGTACGCCAGCGCGGATGCGGCGAGCAGCAGCGGGGCACACACCCACGCAAAGGTGCTGAGGCTGCCGTCGGTTTCGCGAAGACGTGACGGTGCGCGGGTGGTCGTCGAAGTTGGCGCCTCGGTATTCGTAGTACTTGATGCCTCTGGCGCAGTGGTTGTATTGGTCGTGGTCGTAGTGTTCGTAGTGTTCGCAGTCGTCGTAATCGTCGTGGTGGTGGTTGGTGTCTTTGTTGTAGTCGTACTGGTCGTCGTGGAAGGATTTTCGTATTTCTTATCCGTATTTTCTGTGGATGTATTCTTGTCAGCTTCTGTCCCTGTCGTACCGTTCTTGCCTTTTTTCTCTGTCGCAGCGGCTGCCTCATCCGATTTTGGCAACTTATCGGTTAAACGTTGTCCCGCTCTGGTATTTTTTCCCTGTTCGGCTCCAGACTCTGTAACTGGCAACCCTGACAGAACGGTTTCCTCATGTGGTGACTCTACTGCAGTGGCCAATTGATCGGCGCCTCTTCCACCAGCTTCATCAACATCCTCAGTAACGTCAGGGGGTTCAGTATCAGTATCTGCCTCGCACACGGACGGGCAGCAGCACAGGGCAAGCACCAACAGGGCGCACAGCAGACGGCACGTCATCATCGTGAGTGTGGTCGTTCAGTGGTGTGGAGCTGATCTGCACAGTGAGGGACATGGAGAGCAACAGGGGAGACGAGAGGTGCGACAGGCACACACACAGAGGGCACACCACACGAGGAGAGGGCAGCAGCCAGGCATGCACCGTACGCCGCACACCACGCACGACACACACTCCAATCCACGGCAGCAGGCACACACAAACACACACACACACACAGCCCTGCCGCAACACCAACACACAGATGGAAGAGGGAGAAGCAAACAGGAGCGGCACACAAGGCTCCACCGCATGCACATACGGCGAGAGCGGTCCGTCGTGTCGGCACCCCTCACGGAGGGTACGCACACACAAAAAAGGAGGTGCAGCGCACACAGCAACACAAAAGCAAAGTAACAAAAAAAAGAGGATCCCCGCACATCACGTGGATTGTTGGTCCACGGGAAGTGCAGCCAATATCCATCACAAAATCAATTCAGTTGCCCTCGGCCTTCGTTCATATTCAGCGCACTCCACTTCATGCAGGCACGGCAAATACTGCATCAGCAGCCGCACGCTCAAAAATAAGTGCAGGAAACGGAATAATGCAAGCAACCATTCATTTGTGTTTCTGTTTGAATGTTGGCAGATGCCTGCATACTTTTTTTCTTTGTCTTGCGGAGGGTACACCTTCATGCCTGGGTCGTGTGTTGGGGATTTCTGCAGGGTGCACAATTATTTGTTTTCTACTCTTTTAAATGTTTCTTGTGTTGGTGCAGCCAAGAATTCGGTTTGTGTTGTTCCTGCCTTTCGCCGGTAAAGTGTTGCAATAGATGCTTTTGTTTTCCTTTCGTTGCTGTGGCTCCTGATTCCTCACCGTTTATTGCGGTGGAAATGAAAATATGTGAGTGGACTCCCACACACCAGAACGCACCTTCGCTCCTATTTATTGGTGCATGGAAGGGCATGTGTGTGTTTGGTGGTGTCTCGTCCATATATTTTGTGGGTGCACATTCCCCTGCAGGCTGAGGGCGGGGTGACGCTCCGTCGCGGTGCACTTCCCTCGCATGCCGCCCACTGTGATTCATCATGCATCGCCTCCTCTCACATACTCCTTGGTGCCACACCGCTGATATTATTGCAGCCACTGTGATCCCGCATACTTCACGCATTTGATTGTGCCACAATACATCCGCTCGTGTGGCCGCCGCATCCAAACAGCGGTGCCCAACACCGTGAGCGGTAGTCCACATCCTTGCATGTCCCAACGCAGTGGTGCTTGACCGTCAACCAGGCGCCGGACAACAACAGAGTCTTGTGCTGGCAGTACAACACACGGAGCTGCAGCGAATGGCTCGGGCGGCGACGCATCTTTTCGTCGCAAAGCAGTGAAAAGGAGTCGGGCAAAATAATGCCGGCTGCACTCACGACACCACATCCACAGCCAAAGCATGCGACGTGATGTGTGTTTCACTGGTGCTTTGAAATGCCTGCAGACGACGTCACTAGTGGAGGCACGCCACCCATGATCAGCGGACAGACAATAATCGGCATGGGAGACCACAAAAGGCAGCAACGACGCCAGCAGCAGGAGCAGCTCTCTCTCTCTCTTTGTTGCCTCCGAGAAGTAAATATTCCACCAGCCACAGCCGACTGTGCCATCGTGACACTCCATGCACGTCGTGGCTGCGTCAACACATCCTGTTCCCTGCTGCGCCTCAAAAGATGCCTCACTCCGTCCACTAAGTGCATCGATGCGGGCCGTGCCTCGGCTGTTCGTGAGGACCACAACGATGTGAGGGTCACCGAGTCGCAGCATGTTTGTTGTGACGTTGTTGCATGGCACCTGCACACACACACGCAGCGCCTGCATCCCTCCTTTTTGTGTCCGTCCTCTGCCGGAGTGGCCACACACACGGGCAGCAGCAAAATCACTCCACCCTCGACGATCCAAAGTCAACACCGACATCCCTCGCGACGCAAACATCTCAGTTGCCAGCACGAGCTTCCTGCCGCCCTGCCATCGACGCTAAAACACGGCACAGTGCACGCACTTATTTTCCTCGTGTGCAGTCAGCCGTTTGCTTCACACATTCTTCGATGGGCTGACGCCCACAAAAGCACGCCACAAAAGGCCACCGTGATCGCACACGCTCTTGCGATGAGCGTCGGTGTGTGCATGGATCCGCTGCTCACACGTGCTGGCAGGCAGCCTGCAGCCGGTGCCCTCGTGCCAGTTCATCGGCTCCAGCACGGAAAAGAGAAAACGGCCCATTCCCGATGCACTTATTCCCACCAGCAGCACCAACACGCTGGTCGCAAGCCGTCATTCCTCAGCACATCCAGGAATGCTGAAAAGTGACGTGGAGCTGTCAGCCAGCAATGCCACAATCCCCGCACACATGTCGGCTCCACCAGAGAAGACACACAAATCACAAACAACACCCTTCACATGTCATCCGAACATCATTCCGACACACCGCGACACGCCAAACAGAAGTATTCGTCACCCCAATGCACCTCCCCACACAATCACATAGTCCACGCACCACGCACGGCAGCAGCTCACACGCGGTCAAACAAATGTTCTTCGGATCAGTGTTATCCACGTGCTGCGGTGGGAAGTAAACAAAAGAGACGAGCTGCCAAACCCCAAAAGAGTGCCACGACTGGCCGCAACTCAACGGAACGCAGCCACTCAAATGAATTCAGTCCCAATACCCTCAACCTCCCACCTTCCCCCACAAAAGCTGCAAAAGATTGAAAACAAACGCACCGTCCAATAAATTCTTTGTGCAACACCAAAAGAGGCCGCAGTGCCTTATGCTGTCCTCACAGTAAGTTGTTGACGCCTTCACGGGGACAGACGCCCATTGGCTATTTAAAAAGACGTGCTACACCTGCGACGCATCTCCTGCGCTTTGAGGCGCACGTGCCTCACTACCACCAGAGACGCCCACGCACCGTCTGTACGCAACAAATCGTCAAGGAACGAAGGATACGTCAGGCTGACAGCAAGACATCCGCCGACAAATCACATCGCAGACATCATCACAAACACCAGCAGCGCCAAAAGACCGCAGAGTAAAGTAACGTCGATCAACGGACGCATGGCGTATGTCAACGAAAAAACTTGGTGGCGTGACAGGGATACAAGAGGCTGACACTCTCTCAACAAGAAAGGAACAGCATCATAATACAAAAAGACAATTTAGGCGTCCACAGTCGAAGCAAACCTCCGATCAAAAAGGAGGAATGCATGCACGCACCCGCAACACAAGCAAACCAACAAAAATGCCAAAGCATGAGACGACCAGCGCACACACTCTCATTGCTCCCGTAAAGCAAAACACACACACACAGAGAGAGAAGGACGAGTGTGTGTGCGGGCGGTGCACGGCTCTCTCTCCCTCACTCTCACGCGGCCACCACCGCAGCAGCAGCCGCACACGCAACAACAACAAGAAGAAGCAAAAGAGGGGAGGTGGTGTGGGAGACCGCGGTGCTGCCGTCACTGTCGTCTGTTGCTGCCGTGCTGTTCAGGTTAGGGTCTTTGGCTGCAACGTTTTTTTTTCGGTTGGCTCTTCTTTCTCTTTGGCTTCTTCTTGTGTTTCTGCTGCCTTATCCACTTCATTTTCATTTTCTTGCCTTGTGTTCTCTGCCTCATTGTGGGCATTGTCCTTTACGGCGGTTTGCCTTCCGTCAAAATTTTCATTTGTTGTTGCTTTTACTGAATATTCCTCTTCTTTTGGTACCTCTTTTCTGTTGTGTGCCTCCGTTTCCGCGGCAGGTGTTTCTGGATTTGATTTTGCTCCAACGGTTGTCTGTTCTTTTCCTGCATCTTCTGGCTGCGTCTTTTTTCCCGGGGTTCCTGTTTCTGTTTCGGCTGCATCTTCTTCGGTACTTAATTCTGCTGTTAAATTCTCTGCCTGTGATGGTCCTTCTGCTTCTTGCGTTTGCGTTCTGCCGGCGTCTCCTTTTCCCCCAGTGTCGTCATCATTCTTTTTCTCAATACTTTGAAGATCCGTAACGTCAACAGGGGAAGCAGGCTGAAGGACTACAGGTGCGTCAGGGGATTTACCGTCGGTATCACCACCCCCATTCACTTCTCTTCCTTTTTTACTGCTTCCTGCATCTCCTTCCTTCTGTCCTTCACCCTCTTTGTGATCCGTGCCATCAGCTGAATCTTCAGTGTCTTCATCATCTTTCCCGGGGTCGTCAGGTTCGTCCCTTTTCTTCTCTTCAGCCTTTTGCTTTTTTTTCTCTTCCAATTCTTTTTGCACTTCTTTTTGTTCTTCTTCTGGTTTCACGATTTCTTCTTGAACTTGCAGCGTGACTCCGTTATTTTCTTCCCGACCTCCATTTGAATTCCCGATGGCTGCATTGTCAACTTGGTTTTCACCATTGGTACTGTTAGGGCCTTTCGTTTCTACAGTCGGATTTTCCTCTTCGTCTTTTTCGTTTGATGTCCCTCCACTTTTGTCTTTCGTCTTCTCAAGAGACTCTGCGGGTTTCGGTAAATTCTCTCCTCCTGGTGTTGTATCTGCCTGTCCTGGCTCTGGAAGGACCGGTGATTTCACGTGTGACTCTGCACGCGAACCAGCACCAGTCCCTGACTGATCCTCTGGGGAAGATCCGGAATTTCTGTCAGCCTCACCAGAATCAACATCACCATCAGCAGCAGCAGCAGCCACGGCAAACTGTTGACGCCTCTAACGGCTACGGCCATCCACAACGGCACGCACACCGTCCATCCCCTGACGGAGGCATTCCTTCACGGCAGACGCATTCGCACCGCCTCCTGTCCTCCTGCTGACCTCCTCCGCGCATTCCCTCCGCAGCTGAGCGCGCCGTCCAGTGATCAAATACTCAACCGCACTGCCATCGGCACCGCCAGCATCATCGGCCGCAATTCCAGATAAAACACACCACAGCACGCAGAGGGCACACACCAGCAGCACACGGCCAGTCATCATCATCGCCATCACTCCTGTCACTTGCGTTTAGCCTTCAGCACAAACTAACAACACGTCAACACAGAGTGAAAGCAAAAGAAGAGACACGGCACAGTAAAAAACGCCAGCGGCAGCAGCATGCATTTCATGAGAAACATTGAACCGATGAAGGCGCCAAAAATAAAAATAAAAAAACAAACGAAACACAACACCCCGCAATAATTTGACAAGAAAAACACGCAAAACAAACAAAAAGAAGAAAAAAGAGTAAACAAACAGCAATAAATTAAAGCAGTAAAAACACACAAAACCTGCGCCCAAAGGGCTCCAGTGTGCATGCACCCTCTCTCAACAGTGCGTCCACGCAAACAGTTGTACGCGTGTCGTGCATATGAGTGTGTCTGGTACGCGTTCCACGTGACGGATACAGGGAGCAGCAACGCGGAACACACAGCAGGGCAGCGAAAGCAAGTAAAGCAAAACACAATCATTATTTTCTCTTATTTAGTTACATCGGACCAAAACAGACGCGCACAAATCCCCGCGGTTGAGTGCTGGCACACACAGCACGCACACACCTCTTCAGCCCACAGCGGTGTACGCCAGCGCGGATGCGGCGAGCAGCAGCGGGGCACACACCCACGCAGAGCTGCTGAGGCTTCCGTCAATTTCGCGAAGACGTGACGGTGCGCGGGTGGTCGTCGTGGTTGGCGCCTCTGTGGTAGTCGTCGTACTTGGTGCCACTGGCGCAGTGGTCGTCGTCGTTGTCGTCGCGGCAGGATCTTCACCGTTCTGATCTGTTTGATCTGCGGACCTATTTGTGCTACCTTGTGGCCCTGTCGTATCGTTATTATCATGTTTCTGTGACTTATCGGCCGCACCATCTGATTGCGTTTCCGAACCGCTCGTACCTCTTACATCCCCGTCAACATCTTGCAGTTCCGCAGCGGAAACCACATCTTGCAGCCCTGACTGACCGGTCGTCGTGGCTGGTGGATTGGACGGTGGGCTTGGGGCGCTTAAAGTAACATCAGAAGATTGAACTTTTTCAGGATCCTGCGCAAAGCATAAGAAAGGGCAGCAGCACAGGGCGAGCACCAACAGGGCGCACAGCAGACGGCACGTCGTCATCATCGTGAGTGTGGTCGTTCAGTGGTGTGGAGCTGATCTGCACAGTGAGGGACATGGAGAGCAACAGGGGAGACGAGAGGTGCGGCAGACAGACACAGAGGGCACACCACATGAGGAGAGGGCAGCAGCCAGGCATGCACCGTACGCCGCACACCACGCACGACACACACTCCAATCCACGGCAGCAGGCACACACACACAAACACACACACACAGCCCTGCCGCAACACCAACACACAGATGGAAGAGGGAGAAGCAAACAGGAGCGGCACACAAGGCTCCACCGCATGCACATACGGCGGGAGCGGTCCGTCGTGTTCGCACCCCTCACGGAGGATACACACACACAAGAGGAGGTGCAGCGCACACAGCAACACAAAAGCAAAGTAACAATAAAAAAAGGAGATCCCCACACACCACGTGGATTGTTGGTCCACGGGAAGTGCAGCCAATATTCATCACAAAAACAGTTCAGTTGCCCTCGGCCTTCGTTCATATTCAGCGCACTCCACTTCATGCAGGCACGGCAAATACTGCATCAGCAGCCGCACGCTCAAAAATAAGCGCGGGAATGGAATAAAGCAGTCAACCGTTTATTTGTGTTTCTGTTTGAATGTTGGCAGATGTCTGCATGCGTTTTGTTTTTTCTTTGCGGAGGGCAAACCTTCATGCCTGGATCGTGTGTTGGGGATTTCTGCAGGGTACACAATTTGTTTTCTTTCCTCTTGTGAATGTTGCTTGTGTTGGTGCAGCCAAGAATTCGGTTTGTGTTGTTCCTGCCTTTCGCCGGTAAAGTGTTGCAATAGATGCTTTTGTTTTCCTTTCGTTGCTGTGGCACCTGATTCCTCACCGCAATAAACGGTGGAAATGAAAATATGTGAGTGGACTCCCACACACCAGAACGCACCTTCGCTCCTATTTATTGGTGCATGGAAGGGCATGCGTGTGTTTGGTGGTGTCTCGTCCATATATTTTGTGGGTGTACATTCCCCTGCAGGCTGAGGGCGGGATGACGCTCCGTCGCGGTGCACTTCCGTCGCATGCCGCCCACTGTGATTCATCATGCATCGCCTCCTCACACATATTCCGTGGTGCCACACCGCTGATATTATTGCAGCCACTGTGATCCCGCATACTTCGCGCATTTGATTGTGCCACAATACATCCGCTCGTGTGGCCGCCGCATCCAAACAGCGGTGCCCAACACCGTGAGCGGTAGTCCACATCCTTGCATGTCCCAACGCAGTGGTGCTTGACCGTCAACCAGGCGCCGGACAACAACAGAGTCTTGTGCTGGCAGTACAACACACGGAGCTGCAGCGAATGGCTCGGGCGGCGACGCATCTTTTCGTCGCAAAGCAGTGAAAAGGAGTCGGGCAAAATAATGCCGGCTGCACTCACGACACCACATCCACAGCCAAAGCATGCGACGTGATGTGTGTTTCACTGGTGCTGTGAAATGCCTGCAGACGACGTCACTAGTGGAGGCATGCCACCCATGATCAGCGGACAGACAATAATCGGCATGGGAGACCACAAAAGGCAGCAACGACGCCAGCAGCAGGAGCAGCTCTCTCTCTCTCTTTGTTGCCTCCGAGAAGTAAATATTCCACCAGCCACAGCCGACTGTGCCATCGTGACACTCCATGCACGTCGTGGCTGCGTCAACACATCCTGTTCCCTGCTGCGCCTCAAAAGATGCCTCACTCCGTCCACTAAGTGCATCGATGCGGGCCGTGCCTCGGCTGTTCGTGAGGACCACAACGATGTGAGGGTCACCGAGTCGCAGCATGTTTGTTGTGACGTTGTTGCATGGCACCTGCACACACACACGCAGCGCCTGCATCCCTCTCTTTTGTGTCCGTCCTCTGCCGGAGTGGCCACACACACGGGCAGCAGCAAAATCATTTCACCCTCGACGATCCAAAATCAACACCGACATCCCTCGCGACGCAAAAAGATCTCAGCTGCCAGCACGAGCTTCCTGCCGCCCTGCCATCGACGCTAAAACACGGCACAGTGCACGCACTTATTTTCCTCGTGTGCAGTCAGCCGTTTGCTTCACACATTCTTCGATGGGCTGATGCCCACAAAAGCACGCCACAAAAGGCCACTGTGATCGCACACGCTCTTGCGATGAGCGTCGGTGTGTGCATGGATCCGCTGCTCACACGTGCTGGCAGGCAGCCTGCAGCCGGTGCCCTCGTGCCAGTTCGTCGGCTCCGGCACGGAAAAGAGAAAACGGCCATTTCCCGATGCACTTATTCCCACCAGCAGCACCAACACGCTGGTCGCCAGCCGTCATTCCTCAGCACATCCAGGAATGCTGAAAAGTGACGTGGAACTGTCAGCCAGCAATGCCACAATCCCCGCACACATTTCGGCTCCACCAGAGAAGACACACAAATCACAAACAACACGCTTCACATGTCATCCGAACATCATTCCAACACACCGCGACACGCCAAACAGAAGTATTCGTCGCTCCAATGCACCTCCCCACACAATCACATAGTCCACGCACCACGCACGGCAGCAGCTCACACCCGTCAAACAAATGTTCTTCGGATCAGTGTTACCCACGTGCTGCGGTGGGAAGTAAACAAAAGAGACGAGCTGCCAAACCCCAAAAGAGTGCCACGAATGGCTGCAACCCAAAGGAACGCAGCCACTCAAATGAATTCAGTTCTAATGCCCTCAACCCTCCACCTTCTCCCACAAAAGCCCCCAAAATTAAAATCAAATGCACTGTTAAATAAAGCCGCCGTGCAACACCAAACAAAGCCGCAGTGCCTCCTGCTGCCATCCGGGCCGTTGTTGTCGCCTTCACGGGGACAGACGCCCATTGGCTATTTAAAACGACGTGCTACACCTGCAACGCATCTCCTGCGCTTTGAGGCGCACGTGCCTCACTATCACCAGAGACGCCCACGCACCGTCGGTACGCACCACATTGTGAAAGAAAAAAGAATACGCCAGAGTGAAAACGAGGCACCCGCTGGCAATCGCGTCGCAGGCATCATCACAGGCAGCACCAAAACCGCTGCAGTCAACTGTGGGGTAACGTGCATCAACTGCCGCATGGCTTATTTGGAATAAAAAACGCGGTGGCTTTACAAGAATACGAGTAGCTGCCACTTCCTCAGCAGGATAAACAATATGAAAACAAAAACAAATATTCAGGCATATGCAGTCAAAGCATGCCGCCAATCAAAAAGGCAGAATGGGTGCACTCAACCACAACACAAGTAAAACATAAAACAAAAACCAAAAAGCCGAAGCGTGGGACGACCAGCGCACACACTCTCACTGCTCCCGTAAAGCAAAACACACACACAGGGAGAGAGAGAGAGAGAGGTCGCCCACTCAAGGCAATAAAAACAAAAAACAAAAACAGTTACGGTGCTCCGCCCATGCAGCCAGGCAGGATGGCAGCGGTGCGTGTCGTGCAAAAGAGAGCACCAACGGGCCTGCATGGGTGTGCATGCATATATACAATGGGCACATTATGTGTGTGCTTCGTGGGGTGAGGTGAGGGCGAGAGTCCATGCAAGGGGACACACACACAGAGAGTGGGTGAAGGACGAGTGTGTGTGCGGGCGGTGCACGGCTCTCTCTCCCTCACTCTCACGCGGCCACCACCGCAGCCGCAGCCGCACACGCAACAACAAGAAGAAGCAAAAGAGGGGAGGTGGTGTGGGAGACCGCGGTGCTGCCGTCACTGCCCTCAGTAGGTGGCGCAACTTTTGCATTGGCGTTGGTCGCTGCTGCCGCTTCTGGACCTCGATGAGAGTCTGTCGGAATACCACCAGTTTCTCCACGACGACGCTCCTCATCGGCCACTGCGGCATCATCCTGCTGAGTATTGCCGAGTGGCGCCTCAGGGTGCTGTTCACTTTGATGAGTAACATTGTCACTTCCAGACCGAGGTGAGGATGACTGAGGGATTTGGCCTTCAGTTCCGGAGCTCGTAACGAGCGTGGTATCAGAGGTTGCTGGAGCCTCTCCTGGCTCTGGCGAATTTTCTATTTCCCCCCCGCTCTGTTTTTCATCCTGTGGTGGCGGACGCATCCCGGACACTTGCGGCTGAGTGGCGAGCGATGTTTCCTGCTTCGCCGATGGTTGTCCTTGTGCCGCAATCTTCCCTTGGCTCCCTGATGTATTGAGGTTTGGTACAGCCAGGTGGTGCACGACCTCCTTTGAATTCGGTTCACGGTGGATGCGGCG
>NW_001849243.1:29966-45208 GCF_000209065.1 Trypanosoma cruzi | reverse complement strand
CCAGTTGGTGAGGATCAACGAAATTTGTCGAGTTCTGTGTAGCCTCCATTGCCCAACAACTCACCGCATGCAAATCCATCATCCACATCTGCAGCTGGCCGTGTTGACGCGAAAAGCCACGAAAACGACATTGGCACGAAGAATTCTCAACAGTCTGTCGTGGGAGACATTCAGCAGAATAAGGACACCGGCAAAAAGCTGTCGCTTCAGCGGGTAGAGGGGAAGGTTCACGATTGCCACTCACGACGGTTGAAGAAATGAGTGTTGTAACGACGAAGGGCGACAGCGGCAGCAGCACCGCGGCAGCTACGGTCATGCAGTCTGACACTGGCACAGAAGGCGCTCCGGCCACCAATCATCCGAACCGACCCTCCACTGAAGGCGCCACACCACCCGGAACGAATTCCGATGGTGAAGCTGCATCAGCCAACAAATATGATACGGTCTCTCAGACTGCGGGATCCACAGCAGCGCCAACCACAAACGCCAAAGCCGATGACACGACGAAGCCTGGCGACAGTGACAGCGGCACCGCAGCCTCCCACACCACCGCTTTTCTTTTGCGCTTAACGTTGCGTGTGCGGCTGCTGCGATAGTGGTGGCTACGCTTGCATGAAGTGGTGTGCGCTGAATATGAACGAAGGCCGAAGGCAACTGAATTGTTTTTGTGATGAATGTTGGCTGCACTTCCTGTGGACCAACAATCCACGTGGTGTGCGGGGATCTCCTCTTTTTAATTGTTACTTTGCTTTTGTGTTGCTGTGAGCGCTGCACCTCCTCTTGTGTGTGTGCGTACCCTCCGTGAGGGATGCCGACACGACGGACCGCTCTCGCCGTATGTGCATGCGGTGGAGCCTTGTGTGCCGCTCCTGTTTGCTTCTCCCTCTTCCATCTGTGTGTTGGTGCTGCGGCAGGGCTGTGTGTGTGTGTGCCTGCTGCCGTGGATTGGAGTGTGTGTCGTGCGTGGTGTGCGGCGTACGGTGCATGCCTGGCTGCTGCCCTCTCTCCTCATGTGGTGTGCCCTCTGTGTGTGTCTGCCGCACCTCTCGTCTCCCCTGTTGCTCTCCATGTCCCTCACTGTGCAGATCAGCTCCACACCACTGAACGACCACATTCACGATGACGACGACGTGCCGTCTGCTGTGCGCCCTGTTGGTGCTCGCCCTGTGCTGCTGCCCGTCCAATGCATCAGAGACTGAGCGGGCGGAACAAGATTCTTCCCAGAAGACCACGATGACGACTGCAACACAGGCAACAACCCTGACGCTTGGTCAGCCAGGTCCGAAAGGTGAGGAGTCCGGTGGGGACATGGGAAATCCTGCCGCACATGAAGATGGAGGAGTTACGACCGTTCCGAAAACGCAATTAAATGCGAAGCCCAATGCGTCAGCGGCAGAAGTTAAGAACGGTATGACAGAGACAACAAGTGACAAGAATCCATCCGCAGAAAAAAGAAATAAGAGTGAAGAGGATTCCGCCCAGACGACCACGACGACCACAACACAGGCACCAACCACGACCACGACCACCACTGCGCCAGAGGCACCAAGTACGACGACTACAGAGGCGCCAACTACGACGACCACCCGCGCACCGTCACGTCTTCGCGAAATCGACGGCAGCCTCATCAGCTCTGCGTTGGTGTGTGCCCCGCTGCTGCTCGCCGTATCCGCGCTGGCGTACACCGCTGTGGGCTGAAGAGGTGTGTGCGGGCTGTGCGTGCCAGCACTCAACCGCGGGGATTTGTGTGCGCGTCCACTGTGTTCCGATGTAACTAAATAGGGGACAATAATGATTGTGTTTTGCTTCATTTGCTTCCGCTGCCCTGCTGTGTGCTCCGCGTTGCTTCCCCACATCCGCCACGTTGAACGCATCCCGGACACAATTTTATGCATGCGCAGCAGAGCCCTGAGTGTAGTTTTCTTTCTTTAATTATTCTTTTTTTATTGCTTTTAAACTTCTGGTTTGCATGGCGGTGTGCGAGTTCTGCAATAGTACTGATTTCATCTGTCTCGTGATGTATGCGCTGCTGCTGGATGGGACGGTGCGTGGCTGTGCGGTGGCTGTGCGTGGTGTAGAGGCCGTGTCTTTGCCTTCACCCTGCGTTGACGTGTTGTTAGTTTGTGCCGAAGGCTACACGCAAGTGACAGGAGTGATGGCGATGATGATGACTGGCCGTGTGCTGCTGGTGTGTGCCCTCTGCGTGCTGTGGTGCTGTTCCGAAGGGTGTTGTGAAGAAGTACTCGCAGTTTCTTAGCCTGATGGTCTTGAGAGTGACAGAGGAGATTTAAAGGGTACATTACGTTATGAAACGCCAGTACCACACACCCCCCAGGCCCAGAAGCACCAGGAATAAGTGTCCAACAATAAGAAAACCTCCCCTCATCTTTTGAAGGCCTCCTTTCAGGAGCCGGAGATGTTGCTGATGAGGAAGAAAAAGCAAGAAAAGAAGTTGCTAATGATGTTGGAAAGAGAAGGAAGTTGATGGAACAGGAGAAGAGGTAAAAAAGCCTGAGGACGGACTGATCTCAGTGAAGGACCCGCAGTCGCGTGAGAATGAGGGTTTACAGTCGCAATCGTTGAGTGGAACTCATGGAGTTGAAACGATAAATTCATCAAAAGGCAGTTTGCCAGTTGGTGAGGATCAACGAAATTTGTCGAGTTCTGTGTAGCCTCCATTGCCCAACAACTCACCGCATGCAAATCCATCATCCACATCTGCAGCTGGCCGTGTTGACGCGAAAAGCCACGAAAACGACATTGGCACGAAGAATTCTCAACAGTCTGTCGTGGGAGACATTCAGCAGAATAAGGACACCGGCAAAAAGCTGTCGCTTCAGCGGGTAGAGGGGAAGGTTCACGATTGCCACTCACGACGGTTGAAGAAATGAGTGTTGTAACGACGAAGGGCGACAGCGGCAGCAGCACCGCGGCAGCTACGGTCATGCAGTCTGACACTGGCACAGAAGGCGCTCCGGCCACCAATCATCCGAACCGACCCTCCACTGAAGGCGCCACACCACCCGGAACGAATTCCGATGGTGAAGCTGCATCAGCCAACAAATATGATACGGTCTCTCAGACTGCGGGATCCACAGCAGCGCCAACCACAAACGCCAAAGCCGATGACACGACGAAGCCTGGCGACAGTGACAGCGGCACCGCAGCCTCCCACACCACCGCTTTTCTTTTGCGCTTAACGTTGCGTGTGCGGCTGCTGCGATAGTGGTGGCTACGCTTGCATGAAGTGGTGTGCGCTGAATATGAACGAAGGCCGAAGGCAACTGAATTGTTTTTGTGATGAATGTTGGCTGCACTTCCTGTGGACCAACAATCCACGTGGTGTGCGGGGATCTCCTCTTTTTAATTGTTACTTTGCTTTTGTGTTGCTGTGAGCGCTGCACCTCCTCTTGTGTGTGTGCGTACCCTCCGTGAGGGATGCCGACACGACGGACCGCTCTCGCCGTATGTGCATGCGGTGGAGCCTTGTGTGCCGCTCCTGTTTGCTTCTCCCTCTTCCATCTGTGTGTTGGTGCTGCGGCAGGGCTGTGTGTGTGTGTGCCTGCTGCCGTGGATTGGAGTGTGTGTCGTGCGTGGTGTGCGGCGTACGGTGCATGCCTGGCTGCTGCCCTCTCTCCTCATGTGGTGTGCCCTCTGTGTGTGTCTGCCGCACCTCTCGTCTCCCCTGTTGCTCTCCATGTCCCTCACTGTGCAGATCAGCTCCACACCACTGAACGACCACATTCACGATGACGACGACGTGCCGTCTGCTGTGCGCCCTGTTGGTGCTCGCCCTGTGCTGCTGCCCGTCCAATGCATCAGAGACTGAGCGGGCGGAACAAGATTCTTCCCAGAAGACCACGATGACGACTGCAACACAGGCAACAACCCTGACGCTTGGTCAGCCAGGTCCGAAAGGTGAGGAGTCCGGTGGGGACATGGGAAATCCTGCCGCACATGAAGATGGAGGAGTTACGACCGTTCCGAAAACGCAATTAAATGCGAAGCCCAATGCGTCAGCGGCAGAAGTTAAGAACGGTATGACAGAGACAACAAGTGACAAGAATCCATCCGCAGAAAAAAGAAATAAGAGTGAAGAGGATTCCGCCCAGACGACCACGACGACCACAACACAGGCACCAACCACGACCACGACCACCACTGCGCCAGAGGCACCAAGTACGACGACTACAGAGGCGCCAACTACGACGACCACCCGCGCACCGTCACGTCTTCGCGAAATCGACGGCAGCCTCATCAGCTCTGCGTTGGTGTGTGCCCCGCTGCTGCTCGCCGTATCCGCGCTGGCGTACACCGCTGTGGGCTGAAGAGGTGTGTGCGGGCTGTGCGTGCCAGCACTCAACCGCGGGGATTTGTGTGCGCGTCCACTGTGTTCCGATGTAACTAAATAGGGGACAATAATGATTGTGTTTTGCTTCATTTGCTTCCGCTGCCCTGCTGTGTGCTCCGCGTTGCTTCCCCACATCCGCCACGTTGAACGCATCCCGGACACAATTTTATGCATGCGCAGCAGAGCCCTGAGTGTAGTTTTCTTTCTTTAATTATTCTTTTTTTATTGCTTTTAAACTTCTGGTTTGCATGGCGGTGTGCGAGTTCTGCAATAGTACTGATTTCATCTGTCTCGTGATGTATGCGCTGCTGCTGGATGGGACGGTGCGTGGCTGTGCGGTGGCTGTGCGTGGTGTAGAGGCCGTGTCTTTGCCTTCACCCTGCGTTGACGTGTTGTTAGTTTGTGCCGAAGGCTACACGCAAGTGACAGGAGTGATGGCGATGATGATGATGGTGACTGGCCGTGTGCTGCTGGTGTGTGCCCTCTGCGTGCTGTGGTGCAGTGCCGGCGGTAGATGTGATGCGGGGGTGGGAGTTGGTGCGCAACAGGAAGGTGGTAAGTCTCCGCCGGAATCAAAAGGACTTGAAGCGTCTTCACAAGGCACGCAAGACTTAAAAGGTGGGGCAGCAGATGCTAAAGAAAATTCACCTTCCTTACGTACAGAGGAAGATGATGAGGATGTTGATGACGATAGTGAAGAAGGTGATGATGGTGATGGAGGAAGGGAAAATGAAGAAGAAGAAAAGGTACGAGGGCAGAGTGGTCAAGAGGGAACAGTTGCACTGGACTCAGATTCCACCGAAAAGAAGTTAATTGGCAGTGAGAAGCAAACAGAACTCTCAATTGCATCTACAGGGAGCATCTCTCCTTCCGGCAGTCGGGTATTAAATGTCAATCTTACGCAAACGGAAGTTGAAGAAAAAAAGTAAACCGACAAAAATACACCAGCGGTAGAGAGCGCACTCACAACGGGTAACGGGGAGAACACACTGCCTGCGGGAATTGCGGGAGGAAATCTTCCATCGCCTCCAAAAGACGGTGTTTATTCCCGCGAACAGGATGGCGAAGGCACCACGAGTGAAGGTAAAAAAATGTTCCGTTGCCTGAGACCGCCGCCACACCACAAAGCCACCATTACAAGGCTCAGAAGGTACTGGGGAAGATACGAAAGCAACGACAGTAACCGCCAACACAACTGATACGACGAGCACAAAAAACAGTGACGGCAGCACCGCAGCCTCCCACACCACCTCCTCTCTTTTGCTTCTTCTTGCGTGTGCGGCTGCTGCGGTGGTTGACGCGTGAGAGTGAGTGAGAGAGAGCCGTGCACCGGCCGCACACACACTCGTCATTCTTACTCTCTGTGTGTGTTCCCGGTGCATTTCTCCTCCTTCTGCTGTTCTTTGTGTTTGTGTGCGTGAGTTGTTGTTGTTGGGAGCGACTGCGGCGGGGATGATGATGCCACTCTCTGTGGATGGGTGACGGTGCTCGCTGTTTCACCCCTTTCTTGGCATCTTTTCTCTCCACTCTCTCAATCACACACGAAGAAGGAAATCAAGCGCTAAACGCCACCGTGAAATTTTAAGGCTCTGAAAGGACCAACAACAGAGCACACACACCGCCCACACAAACATATTTATATGCTCTCACGTGTTGCTGCAGTCATGGCACCCCGCACACACAACCGTCGCCGCGTGACCGGATCCAGCGGAAGGGGGAGGGAAGGAAGAGAGAGTGAGCCGCAGAGGCCCAACATGTCCCGCCGTGTGTTTGCTTCCGCGGTGCTGCTCTTCCTCGTCGTGATGATGTGCTGCGGCAGTGGAGCTGCGACCGCTGAGGACGCGTCGTCAGCTTCAGGATCTTCACCAGAGAAATTGTTTTATTGGAGAGATGCAAAAAATGGGGAAGCAGTGAGTTCGCTCCGTGTTCCCAGTCTTGTTGAGATGAATGGTGATCTGTTTGCCGTTGCCGAGGCGCAGTGCACGGGCTCCGGAGGATGCGTTTTTACTGGGATTGCCTCGGAGTTTTTGTCTCTGACTGATGAACAGCCAAATGAGTTGGATACAAGTAAAGTGAAGACACAAGTACTGGCGAACCGTTCTTCCGGAGGAGAAAAATGCCCCTCCCAAACAGCAGTTCTGGCTGGCACTCAACGAGTGAAGAAGGTACATGTGAGCCGACCAACAACAGTCGTGCAGGGAAGTGATATTTACATGCTTGCTGGAAACTACAGTTGGACATATGAGGGTAAGGCAGATTCTGTGTTTCAATGTGGACTCTTGCTGGTAAAAGGTAACATTAGCAATGAGGCAGGCAGTACCAACAAAAGGATCCTTTGGAAAGATACTTACGATCTCCCATGGATTTCTAACGGCAGACAGGAACAATCCTGGACACGACTGATTGGCGGTGGTGGATCGGGTATTAAGACAAAAGGCAATACTCTCTTGTTTCCATTGGAAGGCACAAAAAAAGAGAATGGGAAAGCCGTTTCACTGATTATGTACTCCTCGGACACTGCGGGTTGGACGGTATCGAGGGAGATGTCTGCCGACGGCTGCGGTGATCCCTCCGTCGTGGAGTGGAAGGACAAACTCATCATGATGACTGCGTGTGATGATGGCCGCCGCAGGGTATATGAGTTTAATCTAACGGATTCGTGGACGGAGGCACTCGGGACACTCTCGCGCGTGTGGGGCAACAAACACAAGGGAAATAAGAAGGGTGTTGGGAGCGGGTTCATCACAGCGAGGATTGAGGAAAAGGACGTGATGCTCGTCACTCTGCCGGTGTATGCCAAGACTGAGAGCGAAGAAAATGGAAAGGGCAAACTCCATCTTTGGCTGACGGACAATACGCACATTGTTGATATTGGGCCGGTGTCCGGTGATGATGACGAAGATGCTGCCGCCAGCTCCCTGCTGTACAAAAGTGGCAAAAGTGAAACGAATGGGAAGGAAGAGTTGATTGCACTGTACGAGAAGAAGAAGGCCGAAGCATCACTCGGTATGTTCTCTTTGCGTCTGACTGCGCAGCTGCAGCGGGTGAAGGATGTGCTGGCGACCTGGAATAAAGTGGACAAACGTGTCTCTCAGCTGTGCACCACTTTACTTGCTCAGAAGGGTTTCTCATCTGACAATGCCTGCACTACTGATAAGATCACGGCTGGGCTGGTTGGCTTTTTGTCTGGCAGCTTCTCCGAGAACACATGGAGGGACGAGTACCTCGGGGTGAACGCCACAGTGAAGAAGAAAGATGGTGGGGCAACAAAGACTTCAGATGGTGTGACCTTCCATGGAGCGTGGGCGGAGTGGCCTGTTGGCGAGCAGGGGGAGAATCAGCTGTACCACTTTGCGAAATACAACTTCACTCTTTTGGCGACGGTGTCCATCGACGGTGTACCGGAGGGAGATACTCCCATTCCTTTGATGGGTGCGAAGATGAATGACGGTAAGAATACTGTGCTCCTGGGACTGTCGTACAACAACAAAAATAAGTGGCAATTGCGGTGCGGTGACGAAAAGACGACTGAGCACAGCAGCAGTTGGAAGCCAGAGACAACACACCAAGTGGCTATTGTGCTACAGAACAGCACCCAGGGCACCGCGTACGTTGATGGTCAGCGTGTGGGTGGGGATGCGCCATGTACATTGGGAAGCACGGAATCCCAAGAGATCTCCCACTTCTACATTGGAGGGGATGGAGGCAGCGCGGGGAGCCGAGAAGGTGTGTCTGTGACGGTGACGAACGTCCTGCTGTACAACCGCCCGTTGAGTTCCGCGGAGATGACTGCGCTTAAAATGAAAAGCGTTACTATTCCAAGGCTGGATCATGCGAAAACAGAGCCGAGGGGTACTGCGTCTACTCTCGCCGGGCAACAGCCGTCGGAATGGGGGCATTTGGTGGGAAGCAGTAAAGATGCGAGTGGTGGTGTGGAGGGGGCCGATTCACAGATCAGGGAAGTAAATGCCACGGCACTCAGCAGCAACCTCGGAAATGTGTCGCAAGAAAAAAACAGCGATGCCGGCACCATGCGTGAGAGCGGACTGCTGCCATCGCTGCTTCTGCTGTTGGGACTGTGGGGGTTTGCGGCTCTGTGAGGAGTGACTGGCTGCCGCGTGGGACAATTGCGACATCCCCAGCACGGAATTAATTCCAAGAACTAACTTTTTCCTTAAGATAATTTTCCTTTTTTGCTTTCTGTTTGTAATTCATCATTTTTTTTTTTGCGTGTTGCGCGTGTGTGTCTTTTTTTTTAATTTTTTTTTTTGGTTTTCTGTTGTTGTTGTTTCTTTAATTCTTCATCCCCCATACTTTCTTTTTTGCTTTTGGGGCAATCACTATGGACGCTTCTTTTTTTCTACTCTTCCCTCTTTTAATTGTTTCTTCTGCACTCTTCCTGCGAGGGGTGCCGTGTGTTTCCCGCCCAACTGCTCCACTCGCACACCCACCGACACGCTCATGACGACGGCCCTGTGCGCCTCGCCTGCTGCACGCATGAGGAGGGGCCGTGATGTGTGGGCGTGCGACGAGGGCCTGTGGGGCGGAGCACACATTTCTTTCCCTCTTGTTTTTTTTTTTTTATGCGGCCAGGGCGGGCAGACACCCGCAGCGCCACACACACACACAGCCACACCCTGCCGCCGTGTTTTTAAGACTTTTTGCTTTGCGTGTTTATTTCTCGCGCCGGCAGTCCCTTCGGTGTCGGTTTTGTGAGCATTTCTTTTCCTCCTGATTTTTTTTTTGCTGCGCTCACTCTCCCGATGGAGTGACGCGACTCTCATCATGTCTGCGTGCTTCTCTCAGTCTCCATGCACACACGAGTGACTGTGCTCTGCGGGCCGCACTCACACGCCGATGGGAGGGCTGAGGGGAGCAGCAACACGCAGATGACCCCATGAAATATAAACGATGTGCGGTCACACGGAGGGTCAGACGGTTGAAAGACATTTAAATATCTTTTTAATTTATTTTCGGACAAAATATGCAGACAATTTCTGGAGCAACATTGTGGTTGGTTGCTTTTTTTGTGTGTGTTTTTTCTTTTTCTTTTTTTCTTTTTTATTATTTGGGTGTAGCCGTAATAGAGGACGGCTTTTTTTCATTTTCTTTTTTTTTATTTTTCTTTTTTTTCTTTTTTCTTCTTTCCAAAGTGTGAGGTGTGGAAAGGTGAAGATGAATTTTTATTTAATTTATTTTTATTAAATTTTTTTATGAATTGCCGCTGCTTTGTCTGCAGTGCAATATTGTGAGCTTGAGCAGTCTTTTTATTTCTGCCATGCACCTCTGCTGTACTGTTTTTGTTTGTGCGTCCCTTCACATGCTCTGCTCCTGTTTTTACTTCTTTGCTTCGTGTGTCTGCGGTGGGAATCACGGTGCCATCGGATGGATGTGTGCGGGACGTCTTTTGCATTGAGTTTGTGGCCGGCTGACGCGGCTGCACGATGCCCGCCATGCGTGAAGGTGCTGCCTGCTCTTGGGGTCATTCTTCTCTGCCCTCTGTTTTTGCCTCGCCGGGTGTGTGCGTTGCTCGGTGTGTGGTGACGCGTGACGGACGGTGCCACGATGGCCTCCTCTGGCGATGACAGTCGCTGTGTTCTTCGCACACATCCACACACACTTCCTTGTTTCTCTGTGGGTGATTGCAGAAGGGCAGTGGTGCGAGCGTGATGGTTTGTGCAGCGGAGGACGAGGCGCCGAGGGAGAAGGAGCCGAACCTGTTGGACGAGCTGCCGCCGTACCTGTTCGTGCCGGACGCGTTGAAGCACGAGTACAGCCACACGGACACCCGCACCGTTGCTGCGCCGTACTTCTTCCAGCGGTGCGACGCCGCCGGCTAGAAGAATTGGTGGTGCTGTGTGTGTTGCGTGGCCGGGGCATGCTGGCGATTGTGAGGGACGTGGCGGACACGGAGCTGTTTGGCTGGAAGGAGGTGGCAGGCGTTGTGGCGCAGCGGGAGCGCATGACGATCCCGAGGCCTGTGCTGGAGGGGCGCGTGTTGAGGTGAGCGTGGCGTGCCTGCGAGGGCCTGAGGGGTGAGAGAACAACAGCATTGGTGACTGTGGGAGTGTGACGAACGATGCGCGGGCGAGGAGCGCTCCTCTTTTTTTTTTGATTGTTGTTGAACCGTGTCCACCCAATTGTTGTGTTGCGGTGGTGCGTGGCTCTCATTGCTGGATGGGACGGTTCGTGGTTGTGTGACTTGTCTCCCTTTTTGCCTTCAGTCTGCGTTGACGGGGAGTTAGTTTGTGCTGAAGGCTGCACGCAAGTGACGGGAGTGATGATGATAGCTGGCCGTGTGCTGCTGGTGTGTGCCCTCTGCGTGCTGTGGTGTCGGCGGTGTTTATGCGAGGGAACTCGACAACAACGCGCAGGGTGGTTGCATGGCATCGGGTGTGTTGGGAATGAGAACACTTTATTTGTCGAGCGGTTGCAATAAAACCACACCGACGCCGCCATTGCGATCAGCGTTCTTCATCGATGCCATACAAGCCGAAGAAAGGGAATTAAAAGATATTTCTCAGAAAAGTAATAGTTTGGGTTCAGTTTCAATTCCACCACCACCGCCGCTGCCAGCGCCAGAAACACTGGAAGCCCCACCACCACTAATTGGTGCCAGTGTTTCCGAAGATAGTGGCAGCAGTGAAGTTGGTCCTGCCAGTCAAACTGATGGTGATGGTGGTGGTGGTGGCTCAAGTAGAATTTCTCACGGAGATAAAAATCCCATTTTGAAGGTTTCTGGTCTTCTTGATAAGTCTACATCCGCTCATGAATGCTGGCGACGGCAGCCCCATCCAATCCGCCACCCCCCACCAATCCTCACAGGCAGCGCACCGCGCAACCGATGCTCCACCCGATATTTCAAATTTCCCGACGCAATCGTCGAAGGGCAATGGAGCTTATCCGCCGACGACGCTCGATTGTAGTACGACGAATCGCCGACATCTCCGCTTTGGGCCGATATGAGGAGCGCGAACGAGGTCGCTCGAGAGATGTGGGCGCCGTCAACGTGGGAGCGGGGAATGTCCCTAGCGGTGCAAGTCCCAAAATTTTGCCGCACGCACGAACGCACGATGAACGAGGAGAGCTGTGCGGCCTTTTTGATGGCAATATTAGATATGGCGCCGCCGACCCGACTGCAGCACGCCAGGATGCTGCGGTCCATGTCGGAAATGAATTGAACCCCGCTGGGCATGATGATTCTGGGGTTACAAAATATCGCGGCGCGATCGGAAACGAGGCAGGCGCGCCCCGTGACAGAGGAATAGATGAATCAAGTTATCCGCAGCCGAACCGATTGGAAGGAACGTGTTGTTTTTCGACTTGTTTGGATAACGGCGAGTCGTTGGTCCGGGATTGCGGCCACAACCCCCAACAATGTCACACTGGAGCCGGACGGGACCTTAATTTTTGGATTGGTCCGTGGCACCAAAGACGGCGAGAGCGGATTCCCACTGCGCCTCGCGGTTCGTGAGGATACGAGTGCAGGACGCCTTCGACACTATAAAGCTATGCAGGACACTTCAAAAAAACGAAAAGCCCACGAATATTACGACTGCCAAAGTCGAACGAGCTCTGGCTCCTTGGAATGCCACGGAACATTCCATAGAACGCGGTGCGTTGCGGCACGCTGCTGAAATCGTGGAGGCGTACAATTTGAATCCACACGTGATCTCGCAGTTGGTGAAGCACGTCAATCCGTTCGACCTTCCCCAGAATACTGTTCGATATTTGGGGAGATACACCACAGTGCTGACCCAGGTGTCGTCGCTGTTCGCATTGATGTGAAGGGAGACACTGCGGAAGGACAGGAACCCTGGTTGAGAGCGGAGGAGCGTTTTTTTCATGATTTTTATCCTTACTCCGCTACAATAACGAGACGCGCGACAAGGACGCGTCTGAACACTCCACAAGATGAACACGCTACCCCGCTACAGCAGGTCAACGTGCCCGTATTGAATCTAGAGTGGATCATGAGCCGGTTGAACCCGGCTACCTTGGAGAGACTTATGCAAGTTTGTGGACTCGTCGGGCGGTCCCCTTTCCCTCCGTCTTCCTCCGGTAAAGCGTGCGAAGGCTCACGGAGGATTCCAACCGCTGATGCGCGTTTGTTACGAAAGGCGGGAATAATCGAGGACGCTTTGTCCACAATAAAAGGCGGATGGACAATACTTTTCTTATTTGTGGAGAAGAAAACCACCGGTTTGCGACGACGATGGATCGCGTGGCCACGCGACAGGAACAGGGACGACCCTTATGAGGCTCATGCTCCTCTTTTACACATTTCTCATTATTTACCGCCTGTGATGGCTGAGGCCGCTTCCTGCCTGGATGTGAAGGCATCCGCTTTTCATTTCTCTTTACCGCGGGAGACTCGGCATCTCTTTTGATGCCGCGTGGAGGACGGCACGCTGGTGGAGCTGACACGGCTCCCTATGGGACACAAGTCCAGCCCAGAAATTCTCCAGATCATCATTACTTCGGCCATTGCGGTGGTGACGACGGTGGTTCGCCGCCTCTGGGCCGCACCTCCATTGGTGCGTGTCGACGTTTGGATCGGTAATATACGCATTACATTGTCGAAAAGCGATGCGACATTGTGGGAAGCCCAAGTACTTCGTAATGCGGTCGGCCGTCACGCCACGATGGGGGAGGATCGCGAATCGGGCGCTACGCATTACACCTTTCTGGGGGTGCGGTTTGATCTCAGACACACCGGGCGGTATCCCTGAGTGACAAGTTTGTCTGCTCTGTGCGCGCCATGCCGACGCTTAATTCTTTAACCATCGCGGAAATGGAGGTCAAGGCGTCACGCGTTTTGTACGTGGCGGTCATTTTTGGCACGCGTTTATGTGACTGCCACTTTTTTATCAAGGCAGTGCAACGACGATTGTCCGCGCTTAACCGGGGAATTGTGCAGGAGAAATCCCCGGCGAACCTTCCGCCGGTAGCGATTGGTTTGGGCGAGGGATTGTGACACATCATCGAGAATAATCGTAAGCGAATCATCAAGCCCACGGAAAAGGCATCGGCCGCCATCATCACGGATGCATCGCTCCATGCTTGGTGAGCCGTTTTCATTGCAGACTCCGGCGGCGTTAAAATTGCCGGAGGGAAATAGGAGAGGAAGCCTTTTCTTATCATGCAGGCCGAGGCACGCGCGGTACGCTTAGCCTTATCGGCCTTTTCCGCCATCTTGCCACCCACCATGGACGTTTGGGTGGACAATACTTCGCTGCGAGGAGCGGCGAATAAAGGCAGCTCAAACCCACACGCCGCGACGTGGGAAACGCGATGGGTATATGAGTTTCGGACTCTCGCGGAATACAGGCATCCTCTGCCTACGTGCGGTCAGAAGAAAACCCCGCGGACGGCATGTCACGCGGTCGCGCTTTTACACTTCAGGACTTGGCGGAGAGGTGGAATTTGCGAAGGGCAGCGGCGGTGTCTTGTGATCGGAAGACCCCAAAGCCCGCCACTTCGTAGGCAATAACCTGTTGAATCTTATTCGAGCAAAAAACGTCAAGAGAGCGGTCAAAAGAACATAAACGAATCGGAATAAACTATTGAGGCAATTGGCCGCGTCTGCTTTGACTTCCTTTTCCTTCCCATATCGTTGGGTTTGCTGGGATAATTTCAGGATCCGTCCAGCGGCCAAGGCACATCTTCATCCCTTACGTTTTGCCGAATGAGTGGGAGCAAAGCGGCGTTTTCGCGCCACTCCGTGCGTGCGTGAGGGCGGTGCTTTTCCCACCTGCCGGTTCACTTCGGCGGCCTTTTTTTTTTTTTTTTTGCTTCTGTGATCCCTGGTGGGTGTCCCTTTCTTATTGTTTTGAGGGCGAAAAAACCAAAACCAAAAACAAAAACAAAAAAATAAGAAACGGATGGGGGCAAACAAAAGGTGGCGGCAGTGTTGTTGGTGTTGATGTTGTTTGTGTGTGTGTGTGTGTGTGGTGTCCGCGCGGGTCGCGAAAAAACAAACAAAACAAAAACTGCAGTCAAGCAAAGCCTCGCACATGTACGTACTTTTTTAATTGGAAAAAAAGAAACCAAAAAAAAAAAAAAAAAAAAGAAAAAAGAAAAGAAAAGAAGACAAAAACAAAAAACAAAAACAAAAACAAAACAAAAAAAAGATACCGAAATCCTTTTCTCCCTCCGACCCCTCAGTTACCAAAAAAGCAAAAAAAGCAAGCAAACAAACAAACAAAAAAAAAAGGAGCAAAGAGTTATTATAACCAAAATTTTTTTTTTTTTTCTTTTTTCTTTTTAAAATGTCCCGAAAGGATCTTGAATCGACATCCTGCAAACAGACTTCGAGTTTTCTATAAAGAGAGAATGGAAGTGAGATGTGTGTGCGTGTGTGTGTGTGTCTCTGCCTCTAAACTCCGCTCCGCATTTCGCGCCGAATAAGTTTCTTACGCGCAAACCCGCATATATACGTGGCAAACACACACGTGGTCTTTAAAAGATCCGAGGCAAAAATACACTTTCCCCCCCCCCCCACCCCCTCCCTCCGCCTATAATACATTTACCCTCGCCATGCTCACCCGGTTTCTCCCACGGAACACACAATTGAAGAGAAAGGGGGACGGCTTCCCATTTCATGCCCCCCCCTTTTTTTTAATTTTTTTATTTTTTGTTTGCACCACACCACTCCCCTTCCCTCGGTCTTAAATTTTTTTTTTTATTTTTATCAGTACTCCCATTCTTTGTTTCGTATGTATTTGATGCATATCTTCGTTGGCATCATCGTTTTCTCTTCCTTTACTGTTACTTTCCCCCCCCCCCCCCACTTTTTTTTTTTTTTTTTTCTTTTCTTCCCTCTTCCTTCCTTTTTACCGTTTGCTGCATGTAAGGGGGGGTTGTGTGACAAACAAAATCACACGGAAGA
>NW_001849243.1:28059-29866 GCF_000209065.1 Trypanosoma cruzi | reverse complement strand
GAGGAGACGCATCTTGGGTTAAAAAAACAAAAAACAAAAAACAAAAAAAAAAAAAAAAAAAAGAAAAGAAAAAGAAATCAAGTGGTAAAAATGAATGCAAAGCGACCAACCCTCCTTTCCCTTCCTTCCCCCTTCCCCCTTCCCCCTTCCCTCTCCCGCTGCGCAACTAAATTATGGGAAAAAAAAAGGGGGCAGAGACGTGGAAGAACAAATTATAAATGAATGAATGAATGAATGAATGAATGTCTACGAATTAAAACAGCAACAACCCATAAAAATGTGTATTTTCCGCGACTTCATTTCACCCAAAACAATTTTCCCATACATGCGCAATAATAAAATAAAAATAAAAATAAAATAAATACAAATAAATAAAAATAAATAAATAAATATATGTACATGTACATACATATATATACATACATACATACATACATACATACATACATATATATATATATATATATTACATGCATACATGTAACAAGTTTTCTTTCCTTCCTTCTTCTTTTTGTTCCGTATCATCACCTACATTTCCCTTCCCCGCCCACCCCCTCAAAAACAAAAACAAAACAAAAAAAAAAAGGGGGTGGTCGCATCTCAGAAAATCATGTTTCATTTTTAACTTTAGAAACTCATGTCTTCCCTTTCCCCTCCGCCCCCTCCTCCCCCTCCCCACACACACACACAAAAACAGTGTCTTCGACGGTGACAGTCCTCAAAAATACACACAAATGTGTCAAAACTTTTGCTCCCCCCTTTGCTATAATAACCCATCGAACGCACAAATACACGAAGTAACAGAAAACATCTCTCTTTTCCTCCTCTTGGTTTTTTTTTTTTTTTTTTTTTTTTCTCTCCTCCCGATTCTTCCTCCTTTATTTATTAAAAAAAAAAAAAAAAAAAAAATGCCTCTTTGTGCACACATGTAAATAAAACAAACAAACAAACAGCCATCCAAAGGGGGAAAAAAAAAACTTTTTTTTTTTTTTTTTTTTCTTTCTTTTTCTTTTTCTCTTTCCGCTCAGCATTTCTCATGCCTTTTTGTCCTACTCTTCTTTTAGGAACGTTTCCTCCAAATTATCTTTAACCCAATTCATCCATGCTTGGTCATTTTCTTCATCAAGTTGTGCACGCAGTGAGGCATCCGCCGCTGAAGGTAAAAAGTTTGAATGCCCCGCTGTGAAATGCCTCTTGTCATCCCCGGCAAGATTGGTATTCTCAATTTCTCTCTGCTGCTTGGCAGCGCTCATCTGGGCGTTCCCCATATTTACCACCGCTTTTCCACCCCGGTGTCCACGACGCGTTCGCTTTCGTGAAGTCTCATCCCACCACCGGCAACATTGTTCCGACCACGATTGCAGCTCCGCAGCATCTAAGATCGCGGCTTCCTGAATAAGGCGTTTGGGCGGTGAGGGGCACCGTTGACGAACGCGGGCGCGTGTGTTTTCCTGCGCCGGCAGGATGCGCTTGTACCAGCGCAGCATCGTTGACCTGTACTGATGCATTCGTTCTACTGATGGGTTTGAAAGCGTTTCCGCAAAAAACAATTCGTATGGTACGGGTGATGGCAACATCTTGAAACGCAGCGTCTTCTCCTTCAAACGCTTTTCCCCATCAAAATTTGAGAAGCACAGAGGTGACGACATCATCACGTGTAGTTGTTCAGGCGGCGCCCACGATGGCTGCCGTACCTTCAGCGAGTTCTTCTGTCCCAACATGCTCCTACCAGCAGCACCAATGCTGATATTTATCCCACTGTGCGATACACCAGGGGATGTAGGAATGTCATTGCAACCAACAAACG
>NW_001849243.1:0-27959 GCF_000209065.1 Trypanosoma cruzi | reverse complement strand
AAAGAGCGTGTATCCAGTTCCCATAAATCACCAAAAGCCGAGGTCATTGGGTGAAGAAATAAAATTCCGCACTTCATCCGAGGGCATGAGACGGAAGCCCATCGGATTGCCTGCTCCACACTCCACGAGCATCCCCAGAAGGCAACCAACGTCAAACACACAAATAACCGTCCACAATCACACACACACGCAAAATGGGGGGGTAAAATAAAAATGGACAAAAAAAAACAAAAAACAAAAAACAAAAAACAAACAAAAAATCCGGTTTTGGAAACGGGGAAAAAAAACAAAAAAAAAAAACAAAAGACAAAAGACAAAATGCCCCTCTTCCTTCTCTTTTTTTCTTTTAACTTCTCTTTTTTTTTTTTTTTTTCAACGCACACCGCAAAAAAAAAAGCAAAAAAACAAAAAACCAAAGCGGAAGAGAAAAATAATAAATAAATAAATAAATAAATAAATAAAAAAGAGTGGGATTTCAATCAGTGAAAAAAAAAAAAAAAAAGAAAAGAAAAGAGGGAACTTTCTTTTTTCTTCTTTTCTCTTCCCCTCAAGCTCCTCCCCCCTTTTTTTTTTTTTCTTTTTTTTTTGCTCCCCCTCCTCGTTTAAATGAAGACCAATGAACAAATGTTTGCGTTAATAAAACAACACGCACACACACACGCACAGTGAGAAAAGAGTGAGAAAAGAGTGAAAAGAGAAGCAAAAACGGCAGTAATAAAAAACGTGTGGTAATTAAAACACGCAAACCAAAAAAAAAAAAAAAAAAACAAAAAACAAAAGGAAAAAAAAAGTATTTTTGTAAGCAAAAGTTCAAAGCAGTAATATTATTTATAAACACACACACACGCACGTATTTTGTATGTGTATTGGTATCCTTGTAATGTAATGTAATGTAATGTTGTTATGTATACAATTCAGTTTCCCCCCCCTCCCTCCCCTTCTCTGTTTGGCGATAAAAATAAAGTCAAAGATATTCCAGGTACTATCTGGTCCAACCACACAAACACGCACAAGCGAGATAAACAGAGAGAAACTCAAAAAAAGAAAAAAAGAAAAAAAGGTACAAATCCGCAAACAGTTAAAACCAGAAAAACAAACAACAGTTAAGAACAAACAACACACACACACACACGAATGAATGTGTTTTCCTCTTCTTCTTCTTCTTCCTGCTGCTGCTGCTGCTGCGCACAAACAAAAAACTTCCCACCCCCCGCCCTTTTTTTTTTCTTCTTTTGTCGCTTTTGTTTTCTTTTCTTCTCTTCTTTGCTATTTTGCAGCCGCCCCCTGATATAAATAAATATATATTTTTATACAAACACGCACACACTCGTGGGTTTTTTTTTTCTTCTGTTTTTTTCTCCTTTTTTTTTTTTATTATTTGTTTTCTTTTCCTGCACCTCCCGTTGTTATTCGTGCGGGCGTCTTCCTTTTCTAACTTTTCTTTTTTCTTTTCTTTTCTTTTTTTTTTTTTTTCCGCGTCTCGCCGCCCCGCCTCAATCAAAACCACCACCCGCACAGAAACGCCGGGGCGATGGCCGCAAGATTACGTGTGGGTGTTGTTTTGTGCGGAGGGACGAAATGCAGCCGTGGAGTTCTCCCACGCGTCCCACACACGAAAAAAAAAAAAAAAAAAAAACGCACAGAAACTGTCAGTCAACAAACAACAAACAACCGAAAAGGAAGTGGCGCTCCTCTTTCTCTCTCACGGAACCAAAGACAAAAAACAAACAAACAAACAAACAAACAAAAACAATGACAAAATCCAATGAACCGGCGGAGAACACCTGCAAGCGGTGTGAGTGCGTGCAAGATATATATCTATATATCTATATATCTCACTCTCAGGGAAGAAAAAGAGGGATTCCCACTTCACAAATTCACCCCCTCCGCTTTTCTTCCTGCCTGACTGCTTGCTTTACTTCCGTCCCCCTAACCCTCGCCCCCTTCTCCCTCCAACCGCCTGGAGGATGATGTGGCAGCAGATGGGCGACCGGGTAGACGGGTCCGTATTATCCCCTTTTTGACCTGCGGCTGCACTTCCGCCACGCAGGCACACAAAGACAACCCTTCTCTTTTATTCCTTCTTTTTTTTTTATTCTTCTTTTCTTTTCCCCCCTCCCTCCCTGTGGGCTCTATGATTGCTGTGTGGGGGATAAGCCTTCGGTATGTTTAGATCCAACTACTGGCGGGCATGCGCACACAAGAGCAAAGAGCAAAGAGAAAAAGAGAAAAAGAAAGATCCAAACAGAAGGCAGTAAGAATTGAAGGAAAAGAAAAACAAACAAACAAACAAACAAACAAACAAAAAAAAGAAAAGAAATGAAGATTGGGGAAGCGCGGAGTCATGGCCGGGTTAATTCTGTGAAACCCCCTTCCTCTCCCTCTCTTTCTTTCCCCTTTCCCCTTTCCCCCCCCGAAGAAAAAAAAAAAAAAGTCAATAGAGAAATAATAAAAAAAAAAAAAAAAGGAAGAGAAAAAGAGAGGAAAACCCACCCACCCACACAGAGAGAGAGAGAGAGAGAGAGAAAGAGAGGGACGGCAGTTCGCTCCCCTTCATTTCTCTGATGTCCATCAGGACAAATGTCTTTATTTTTTTTTTTTTTTCCCCCTTTTTCTTCTCCTTCCAGAAACAACCAGACATGCTCTGCAGTCGCGGTGTGTACATGCGTGCAGGGCACGTGTACAAAACGCAACCACAACCACAACAAAGCCAACCACAGAAATATCTGTCAAGGCCATGTAGATTATTTCACACCCCATTCATCACAAAAACAACAATAACAACGACAACGACAAATTTACTTTCCATTTCTTTTTTTTCTTTTTCTTAAAAAAAAAACAAAAACAAAAACCGCACATCTACAGTCTCCAAACACGCACGAAGAAAGGAATATTAGTACTAACAATAACAATAACAATAACAATAATATTAGTAGTAGTCGTAGGAGTAGGAGTAGTCATAACAACAGTAAAGGGGAATGTCAAAAAAAAAAAAAAAGAAAAGTGCGGTGGAGCTCAGAACCAACCAGCCAAAAAACGCGCGGAAGTAAATAAAATGTATAAATATATAAATTTGTGCCACGAAGAACTCAAAATGCCGCATGCGCACTCCTTTTCTTCTATTTTCTTTTCTCTTCTGTTTTTTTTTTCTTTTTTCTTCCATTGTGGGCAGGTGTTAAGAGGGGGAGGGGAAGCGGGAGCGGGAGCGGGGGACTTTTGTGAGAAAAAAACAAAACAAAAAAAAAAAAAAAAAGCAAAAAAACTGAGGAAAATAAGAGGAGACGAAAGGGGGAGAAAAAAAAAACAAAACAAAACAAACAAAAAAAAAAAAATCAGTTGATGCATAAAGAAACAGGGGAGTCGACCAAAATAGACCCGCTATCATCTCCTTTGCTCCATCCGATCGCCCATTTACTTCCAAAAGCCTCAGAAATAAAACAAAAACAAAAACAAAAAAAACACCACCAAAACCACAACGACGTTCGCTGCGGGGGTCACGGGGTTCCCTTCCCGCTCGCGGGGAGGAGAGTCATGGAGGAGACACACGCCTTCGTTCCTCACCACACGCGCCTCAAAGTCAGTCGCCTCGTCCCGCAGAGAAACAACACAAATAGCCGGAGGCCAGAGAGGGGGAGAGGGGGAGAGGGAGGGAGACACTGCGGTGAATCCCCTCCCATTCCCTCTTTTCCCTTCTTCTTCTTCTTCTCAAAAGACACACGCAGAGAAAAACACACGCACAAACAAACAAAAACAAAAACAAAAACAAAAACGACGGCAAAAAAAAAAAAACAAAAAAAAAACAAAAAAAAACAAAAACCAAAACAATAACACGCTCTCTATCTTTCGCTTCAACAATTATAAGACACAAAGGTACATGTAGGCATATCTTTATTTATATATAAATAAAGATATATAAAGTTATATATATATATGTGCTTACATGTGCAGGGTATACATTACAAAATATGTGATTGACTGACAACAACAACAACAAAAAAGGTAAGAACGGAGGAACTCAAATGTGAAATAAAAAAAAAAAAAAAAAAAAAGAGTAGGGCACAGCCGAGGGGAACACAGCGGGCCCACACACAAAGATTTCTCCCTCTCCCTCTCTTTTTCTTTTGTTTGTTTGTTTAACTTCCGAACGTATTAATTTAGAAACATATTTATATGTGTCTTCCTGTTTGTGTCTTCCTCCTCTTCCCTCCTCCTCCTCCTCCTCGCCGCTTCCCAAAGTCCAGTTGACATGTGACTGAAGGACTCAAAAACAAAAACAAAAACAAAAAAAAAACCAAAAATTCATCGTGAACGACAAACGCTGCAGAAAAACCAAAAAAAAAAAAAAAAAAAAAAAAAAAACAAAAACAACACAAAACTAACAAAAAACAACACAAAACTAACAAAAACAACACAAAACAACACATCCCCTCCAGACATACGCACGCACGCACGCACAGAAGTTAAATCGAAGAATAAACAAACCAAAAGGAAAAGGAAAAACAACACACAAGTTGGAAGTCAATGAGAAGTCCACCCAGTAACATCTAAACAAAACAAAACAAAACATAAACTTCACACTCAGAAAGAAAAAAAGAAAAGAAAAGAAAAGAAAAGAAATATCTCCCAAGAGAGAGAGGATGCTTCTTTTTTATTTTCATTATTATTTTGATAGCCAAAAGGAAAATTAGCGCACGTGATGGAATGTGTATGCGCAATTTCAAAAAACAAAAACAAAAACAAAACAAAAACCACAAAAAAAAACGCAAAACAACGACGAAGAGAAAGAAGGAAAAACAACAAACAAAAAACAACAACGAAAATAAAAGAAGGAGTGTCACATATATATATATTTATATATATATGTGTGTGTGTGTGGTTATATATATATAAGTATATAAGTATGTGTGTACCAAAAATAGTGGTGTCACCAAACGGAATTCTCAAGAGCACCTGAGAATTGTAGTCGTCGTCGTTAAACGCTATTGAAGTCCTCCTCTTCGCAGAAACGCACCTTCTCCATCAAACTGCATGCCACGATTGAATTTATGGGCCTTGTTGTTGTTGTGGTTATTGTACGGGTATTGGATGTTGTATTGCCTCCACTTGCCACGTCCAGTTCCATTTCGCCGTTTGTCGACATTTCGTGACTTTTCAAAAAAATGTCTATCCCACCATTCATTGCACTCTTTCAGCCACAGACTCATGTTTTCCCGCGTCTGCTCCGCTTTATTTGGCAGCGTAGGACACGGCTCTTCCAACTCCAAGCGAACGCCCTTGTTGTTGCTGATGTTCACGGCACAACTGCCACCGAGCCAGGCAGAATAGTCCTCATTTAGAAGTGCCTTGATGCGCTCGTACCATCGACGTACCGGATTGTACAACATTAAAAGGGGAAGCTGAGGATTTTCCCCTTCCAGTATACTCATCGCCTCACACCGCACAGGGGGCGGAAGCATCTTTGAGAATCGCAGCAGTGGGGTCCTGGCTTTGTTGTATGACACATATGTTGGCTGTATCGTTCGTGACTCCATGACGTAAGGGTAAGGAGATACAGTTGGCTGATTCTGCGAAACAAATAATGGCGTGGGGTACAGCTGCTGTTGCAGTTGCTCGTTTCTTGTTGGCTTGCTCGCATCAAAGACGACATTTTCTTCATTGTTCATCTCATTAAGAGGCCACACCTCCCCAACGGGATGTATCGAAGCGTACATGGGAAGGCCGTGCATCATGTTATCAAATTGGGGCACGCAGGTGGATTCCGTGATGGAGTTCTCCTCAATGGAATGGGAGGCGGTCAACAAGGCACGTCCACTCTCGCTCTTCACGCTTGAAAACTGCGGCGAAAGTTCACAGCGTGACATAATCGCCGGGGTTTCACACCCAAATGTGTGCATGGGCGATTGCACCGTTGAAGACGACGTGTTGCTGCACCTCGCCATGCATTGTCCCTGACGCGGCGTCAGTGCGATTGGACACGGCCCAGAAACGGAGGCGGAGTTGCATTCCTCTTGGGCAACCTTAAGGCGCTGCGACCTGTTCTCGGTTTCAAGCCTATAGTATGGATTCCAGGAGTACTTGTTTTCCGCGGAGTACGTCACATTTGGCCCGGGAGAGAAATTGACACGGCACCTGCTGCGCACCGTGTAGAAAGTGAGACTTGCATTTCCGTGCGGTGGCCGCGTCTCGGAGCGCTCGTGCGGCTGAAACGGGCATTGGTCGGTGGACACAATTGGGCTGACGAGAGGACACGGAAGCGATTCGTGCAGCGTTGCTCCGTGATGCATGCTTTCCAACGATGTAAATGAAAAGAAGAACAAAAACAACAAAACAAAAAAACAAAACAAAAACAGCGAAAGCCTTACTTTCTTTTGTTTCTTTTTTCTTTTTTACTTCTTATATTTCCTCTGCTTTCGTTCTTTCTTTTTTTTGTGTGTTTTTTTTTTTTTGTTTTTTTCCCCCACCTTTTGATTGCGCTCGGTTCTTTATGTGATGTGATATCGTCCCTTTGTTAAAAACTATTCCCTTCGCCCCAACAACCGGGCAGCCACGCTGAAATACAAATAAATATTTGTGTGTGTGTGTTAAAGGCCGCAGGAAGAGAGAGAGAGAGAGAGAAAGGAAGGAAGGAGCAGACATGAGCGGGTAAAGGCACACACAAAAAACAAAACAACAACAACAAAAAAAAAAACAAGAAGGGGGGAACTTAAGAGGAGAGCGAGAGGAGCGTCGGACATGTCCGCCACGCAGGATCCGCCGGATGCACACACCAAACACCGCACAATACATAACATACCATTCTCTTTTCTTCCCTTGGCACAAGCCGCTGCGGGAAATGAGCCACAGCGCAAGTTGACTCCCTAAAAAACAAACAAAAAGACAAAACCACGCAGAAAAGGCGTCCCCCACCCCGCCAAGACACACACACACACACACACGCTCACCTCCGCGTCGTAACACATTGGAACCCGCCATGCCCCAAAGAAAAGGGAGAGGAAACACTGATATGCAAGGTAGAAAAAAAAAGAGGTACGCACGTGACAAATGAATAGGAGTTACACGGCAGCCAACAAAGACATACATGCATACATACAAAAACAAATAAAGACAAATAAACAAACGAAGCTCCCCAAGACATAATGTAACAGAAAAGAAAGTAACGAAAGGGGGCGGTGGAATAAAAACTGGCATGTATTTTATTTTTATGTTTATTTTTCTATTCATTTAACAATAAAGCGAATAAATAAATAAATAAATGGAAAATGAAAGAAAAAAATATATATATATATATGTATCTAAAAGAAATAATGATAATAATAACAATAATAATAACAAACAAACAACAACGAACGTCTTCCTTAAGAAATTAAGGCGCAAATCACCCTTGTGCACCTATTTACATCGCGTCAGGTGGGAGAACACGAGCCTCCACACGTTCGCCCAGATAGAGCTCATCACACCGCAGCCCAATAGGACTATATATATATATATAAAGGGGGGAAGAAAATTTCATGGATACATAGAGCCGACACCGCCTGCAGGCAAATGATAAATGCTCGCAGCTTCGTAGGTCGGAAAGAAGCCTCGCCTGTCGCACCGCTGTACAAACTGAAATTCACGTTGTTGGATGTCATAATGATGGTGACCTTTCCAACGGGGATTCATGTGCTGCCCCGGTTGTTGATGTTCCTGCTGCCAATAATTATACCGCTGCTGATACCGTGGCATACGGTTCTGGCGATAATAATGCGGCTGTTGTTCCTGTTGTTCCTGTTGCTGCCTTTGTTGCTTCTGCTTCCGATTTTGGTGTTTTTTTTTTTTTGGTGGTAGGGGCGGCGGTGGTGGCGGTGGTGGCGGTGGCTGGTGCTGAATATTGTGCCCCAGATTCCTCCGCTCCTTCTCCTTCCATTCCTGCAACTCGTGCTTCTGCTTCTCCAACGAAAGATCGGAGAAAGGGATGGTGGTGCGCTTGTACCAGTTCCGCACACGATCCACGTCGGTGGACTTGATGACCGGGGCGTACGGGTCCCATGAAAATTTAGTGAAACACGGCGAGAACTGCACGGCAAGCATTTTCGGCCACTTGTAGTCGTCGTCGCCGACGTCAGGCTTCCTTCGCCTCTCCGGTGGGGCGTCAACTGCGCCGCCGCCGCCGCCCTCCTCGGCCCACTCGCACGCCAAAAGTTGCGGGGCTTCAACCGGCTGGTTGTCCGCTTCGCAAAGCGGCGCCACGACCCGCGACCCCGGCGAGTTTTCCGACTCCATTTGATGACCGCACACACACACACACACACAATAAATAAATAAATGCCGACACCGCCAGGCTAAGCAACTTGTTACTCCTTCCGGTCTGCAGAAAAGCAAAAACAAAAAGAAAAAGAAAAAGAAAAAAACAATCGGTGATGCACGCAAACACTGGGAGCAACGGCAGGCACAACAACAACAACAAAACAACAACTACAAAAACAACCACAAAATACACCACCTCCTTATTTTTCTTCTGCGCTCTCGTTCTCATATGGTTGGCTCTGGACGATGGTGCGTCCAATTAGAGACCCACCGCACACTGCACTAAACAAGGCAACAAAAAGGAAGGAAAAAAAATAAGAAAAAAACTAAAAAACTTCTCATTCAGTCATTCACGCCTGACAAATGGCGGAGCGCATGTCACCACCAAACGTACTGCCTCAGGGAAGATCGCGTCCGCCTTCTTTTGCATCTTGGCACCGGCCTTATGTGCATCTTCCAACCATTCCTGCCGCACCACCTTGTCATCAGGACACAACATAAGACCCATGGTTCGGCGGAGCATCGATTCCTCCAGTAGCACCGCCCTCACCCAATCCCCCGCCTGCTCCCGCAGCGTTCGCTCCCCCCATCGTGGAACTTCTCGTGGGGTTGACGACGCATCGTCGGAGGAAATGGAAAAACACTTCATGGACGGTAGCCGGGTTCCCTGCACACTCACATGGGGTGTGTTTTCTGAAGGTTCGACGGTGACATCACCGCCGTGTTGAATTCCTCTATTGCGCACCACAGTTGTATCGGAAGGAGCGGCACAATCCACATGAATGCGCACATCGTACAGCTCTCCGCTAGGCTCATCCTCAGTACGGCCACCAAAGAGAAAAAAACGAAAGCCTGGCATCACAGGATCCACACACATAGCTGCCATTGTACGGCCCTCTGGCAATATGGAGACAATATTCTTTATCAACTTCCAGTTCTGAGAGCCCTCAGCATTATCCTCCTGATTTACATGCCATAATTCTGTCTTCATCGCCTCCCCATAACACTCACGCTTCTGAAAGGATTTATTACCAGTCTTCCTGAAATAACCCACAGGAAAAGATGACGGCAAACAGCCAACATCTACAAATGCCTCTCGCCATATATGACGCATGTAATTGTAAACATGCACGTCTTTATGCGTTTCTATCATTCCGCGACTGTCGTACGTAAATCCACCAAGAACGAAAATGTCCAAGCCACGTGTCACCATCACAGCACCCGTACGCCAGAGCGCGGAGCTATTAAAATGCCTACATCTGTGCGGGATTGTTATCGGCATTCTACATCGCCTACTATCCCTTCTCATTAAGAGAAGATTCTCAACATACTCCATAATACGTGCCCCCGGTTTTTTGTCATATGGACGCAGGAAAAATTCCCGCATGAATCGTAAGGGCGTTTCTTCCCGCACCATGATCCACTGTCGTGTATATGCATTGAGTACCCACATATCGTTATAGAAGTAAATGCCATCGCGTCCACCAAACACAAAGAAAAAGAAATCTCTACAGACCGTAGAACACGCCCTTCTTCTACCGGGAAAGACAGTGGCTCCTAATGACGGCAGGATCTGCAACAAACGCTTCTCCCCTTCGCCGTACTGTAGTTTTCCAGAAGAAGGCGGTGGAGTCGTCAGGTATAAAAAGTACGTGGTGTTATAAGCCTCTGTGTCATTCATCCCACCAAACACAACCACCACCTCAACACGACGTTGCTCTCTTTTACGTGCTGCTGCTGCTGCTGCTGCTGCTTTTTTCGACGATAACGATGGCGGCAGTCGCTTCGTGGTGCCGTCCTCGCAGACCGGAATAAACAGCGTTTGCGCCACCGATCCCCACATGGACGGTAACGGGGTGGTGAGATTTATTTTTGTCCACAGTCGTCGCTCAATGTCCAGCTGGAAGGCGGGAGCGGTGCCGCCATCCCCGCTCTTAACACCCCCGTGCACAAATAAAAAACGCCCACCTCCAAATAAAGTGCCACTCTGACCAAATGCCTTCGGTGGCATCCCGTCATCCACCACTTGATCCGCATCAGTTTCACCCCCACCGCTCACTGCCGAGCGGCGGGCCGGACCAGGCACACCACGACAAATGAGCTGCACCCACCGCTGCTCGTCAATCAAATATTCCCACGTGTCATTCAGAAAACCCTCCGGCCCAACCTCCAGCCCGCCATGCAGAATAAGGCTTCGACGGGGAGCGCATGGGAGCAAGAGATGACCGCTGCGCGGCGGTGGTACCTGATGCAGTGGCTGACGCAACTCCTCGGATGTATGTAAACCAAACGATGCGGTCACACTCGAGCTTCGACACGCTGCTGCTGCTGCTGCTTTTGCCCCTGATGATGATGGCTGCACCGAGGCCATCTTTTTCCCCTTTCCAGGGGACTCTGACAATCCCGGTTCTCGCGTCGATACCAAATTATTCGTGGCATCGTCATGAAGCCGGAAAAAAGTGACATGATACTTCGCCTCCAACTCCTCCGCCATGAAACCCCCCGTTCCAGAAGGGGGCTCTTCGTAATATAAACCCCTATTCCGCACGGGAATTGGCATTTTTTCCTTTTTTTTTTTTTTTCGTTTCTCCTATTCCCCCCTCAACTTCTCGCCCTCTTCTGCAATTATATATATATATAGGAGTGCCAACAACAGAAATCACCGGTATGGCGACAAATTTGCCCTTGACACCTGGCCCTAACTTTTATTTGTTTCCTTTTCTCTTCTTCTCGTTTTTGCTGTTGTCCTCTCCCTATTCTCTTTGCATTATGAATACCCCCGCATCATAACACGCATGTATGCATGCGTATCCACGTATGTTTGTGAAGAAAAAAAGATGCAAAAACAACAACAAAAAAGAAAAAAGAACGATCCGGTGTAGGAGAGAAATACAGAATTCTGCATAAACGCCACGAAAAGGCAGGCATGTATGCACGCATTTATGTCTCCAATGGAAAAAAGGGGAGCCGCACCCTTTTTTTTTTTTTCTTCCCTTCATTCTCTTTTCTTTTTTCCGTCAGTTAATACCGGAGAACACGACAAGACGACAACGCGTAGATACACACACACACACACCAACACACACCAACACGCACCAACACACAAAAAGGAAAGAAAGAGCAGCGGGCTGCCTCCACACGTTGATGTGTCCGAGGACATTGAAGTGTCGCAGCCACCCCCCCCTTTTTTTTTCTTTCTGCCTCTGTTGGCCGTACAAAACACAAAACAACAACAACAAGAAAGAAAGAAAGAAAGAAAAAACCACCAGCTCTCACTTCAGTTTTTCCCTTTCCCTCCACTTGACTCCTTTATTTTCCCCTCCACCACCGTGCTGTGCATCCCCGTCTTCCCGCGTACACTCACTCACTCACTCGCACACAAAAACAGGACTGCGGTGAGTCAAAGGGAGGAGCAAATGACAAGAGAGTCACAGCACCAATATAAAAAAAAAAAAAAAAAAAAAAAAAAAAAGAAGGGGAAAGAAAAAATTAAAGCAAAACAAAATGAGAACCATCACTTTCACTTTCATTGAATATCAACATAATGAACTGTAATATAAATATCCATCCATCTAATATATTTATTATATATAAACAACATTGTATTATTTTCAGAAAAGTGACGAGGCATCCATCAAAAAGAAAAAAAAAAAAAAAAAAAAGAAAAGGGGGATGTGGGGGAGCCAAATTTCGCAGCCATAAAAATGTGAGTGCCCACCACCCACACACACATATATATTATAAATATATTATAAATATATTGTGCAATTGGGGAGAGCCAACAGCGCACATACACACACAGAAAAACAAGATAAAACAAATAAATAAATAAATAGCACACAGGTAATATAAACAAATATATAAATAAATAAAACTGACCGAACGCACTGCAAATGGAGAGGGAGGAAGGAGGCAAGATGCATACGTGTCTGTGCGTGCGTGAATTGACTCGTGTTGGTCACAAAAAAAAACAAAAACAAAAACAAACAAACATCAAAAAAGAAACAAAGGTACCAGCAGGGAAATGGGTATTAGTATTATTAGTGGTGGCGGTGGTGAGGGAAGAAACATATCGACGCTTCCCAAAAAAAAAGAAAAAGAAAAATAAGGCAGATGGTCTGCACGCGTGTGTGTTTGTGTGCATGGGGGGGGTGGTGGTGGTGGTGGGAAATGAGGAATGGGGCCGCAGCACAACAGTGCGCACACGACGGCAAGAGGAGGGAGAGGGGAGAGGCGGCGGGGGTAATTTGTGACAAAAGTACAAAAAACAAACAAAAAGATACATGAAGCCTACACACATACATGCATACATATATATATATAAAGGATAATAAGAATTCCCGCCCCCTTTCCCCTGATCCGCAGCACACACACACAAAAAAAAAAAAAAAAAATAGACATACACATGCATGCCAGACCAAATCCTCTCCCCTTTCTCTCCCTTCTTCCGCCACCCGGCATCCCATCCCGACCACGGCAGCGGGTAAAAGTACAAACAAACAAATTTTCAAAACAAACACACACACACACAGATAAAAGAAAAAAAAAAAAAAAAGAAATGCTTGGCATTGGGAAAAGCAAGTAAAAAACAACAAAAAAGGCTACGCGCCTGGCTGGGGGTTTGATCCCATTCCTACAAGAAATAAAAGTACAGCAGTAATAAATTACAGTTTGGCATCCGTGCGCCCGACACTCCCCCACCTCCCTTTTCCCCGCACACACGCACACATGCGGAGTCTCAACGACGTTCTCTGGCAACCGGGCTCGCCGTGAGCGCACAAGGTGCCAGTCGTCGTTACTGCGGCCCCCTTTCCTCCACGTGCAGGGCGGGGTGGAACGGAGGGAGGGAGGGAAAACAAAAGACAAAAAAACGAACCGCACTCCAACGTGGCGTCATATAATTAATCCCTTCTGGCCGCACGCTCTTCCCTCACATCTCTAAAAAAAAACAAACACGTGCGCCATTTGGGTACAAAATGTGCAGGCAAAAAATCAAACAAACAAAAAACAAATCCATATAAATATATAAATATATATGAAGCATAATAATAATAATATATATATATATATGTACACTTATATATATTATTATATAAACCAACAAGGGTGGTATTTACCTCCCCCCAAAACAACAACAACAACAACAACAAAAACAACGTATCGCACTGTGTGTAACAATTAAAATACATGCCTTATACAGCGACATATTTTTTCATATATGTTTATATATTGCAGCCCCTCTTTTTTTTTTTTCTCTGTTTCTCCCTCTCTTTACTGCACTCGATTCCCCTCCTCCCCTCCCCTCCCCTCTTTTATTATCATTATTTTTTTCTTTCATGACGGTGATTCAATTAAAACCTGGCGAACACATCAACTCGCATGTGAGCACTTCGACAACACACTGAAAACTCGATTGGGGTGGTGCCCGCCTTCCTTTTTTTTTTCCGTTTCTCCCTCTCTGAAGGGGGGCGGGGGGGGTAAAAAAAAGGAAAGAGAACAAAAAAAAACAAAAACAAAAGCCCTCGTACGTGCTGAAGACTACATTCGTCATTCAAATGCACGTGCGCCATAAAAAAAAAAAAAAAAAAAAGAAGTCTCATGAAATCTGCGTCCCATCAACTTGGAAAAAAGAAGAAAAGAAAAAACAAATTTCTCGCCTTTGCTGCGTGCACTTGTATTAAATTTAAACAAAGTCCAAATAATCTATTTTTTTTTTTTTTCTCCTTTCATAAGCATACATTATTCATATATAGGTGGTATATAGGTATGTATATGAACGTACAAGAAAATTTCTCTCCATTTCTTCCTCTTCCCGCTTCACCGGTCATCCTCCAAAATTGTTATAGCACAGCCAGGTACCAATATGTTACCAAGATACACACACATATATATATGTGTATTCTGAGGGACCAGACCAAAGCTGGGGAGGCAATAATAACAATATCTGTCAGTTCTTTACACACGCACACACAGACAGACACACACCCCATTAAACACCATATTAAACAATAAGTAGGCGGGGAAGCCGGTGGATTACAAAAAACGAAGAAAAAAAAAATTTGGATACTGCAAAAATGGCTGTGTATTCTGTGCAAAAGAAAAGAAAAAATCAATTAGCAAACTTAAGGGCCCCTTTTTTTTTTTCTTTTTTTGTAATCCTCTTCGTTCATTATCATCATCGATTCACTGAAAGAAACTCTCCATTCTGGCATGAACAAAGAAAATAAGAGTTCACTCACCCTTGAGCCAGAATTAATCCCATATATATATATATATAAATATATAAATATGCCATGTACATATCCATACAAATGTCATTTATGAGTCCGTGCCGTTGTGCTTCCCCTCCATCACCACTATCCTTGGATCTCTCTCTAACATCCCTGTCGGGCTGACTGCGGCAGCACCATCATGCATCTTGTTACAGGCAGGGGAGGCATTCACCCCAACGTGCGTCGCATTTGGAGCATTCAAAGAATTCACAACGTTTTCCATATCCGACTGCCTTCCACCTGGGTAGTAACAATACTGCGGCGGCTGGGCCTGCTGTTTCTGGGAAAAAAGGAATGGTAGCTGTTGTTGCTGCTCATTCCTGGCAAGCACAATAAGTCGCGCCAGAACCTCAAGCTCTTGCATGTTCATCCCCGTCATGCTTCCCGGCGCCGGATTTGGGATCGGCGCTGAGGGCAGAAACTGGGCACCAAGATCATTCATATGCTGAAGCTGCTGATCAAAGCGCATAACGGCCGCGGGGTCAAATATACCAGGGGCGGCGCATGGCGGGGGAAGCCCCATAAATGGAGGCTGCGACGGCAGCTGGATTCCCCACGGTGCACAGAGTGCTGGTGGCTGCTGGAATGGTTGTTGCTGTTGTTGTGGTTGCTGCTGCGGCAGCAGTGGCACACGCAGCCTGTCATTAAAGGGGGGCGCATTATTTGCGGCAAAAGGGTTAGAATAAGGAGGAATTGTCAACTCCACACCTGCTGGAGGCACAGAAGCCCCCGCGTAGGCAAACTGATATGCCAAAGGGTGCGCAGCTGCGCCAGCTGATAGGGAAGGAGCCGCTGCGGTTGGTGCTGTGAAGAACTGCTGGGGTGCGTGCGGCAGCTGTGGTAAATGTATGGCGTTGGCATCGATGGGAGGAATTCGCATAGAAGATGCATTGCCTCTAGACCCTCTGGATCGTGAGCCACCGTTACCCGAGGTTCGCCTGGATTTCGTGTGTCGCACCTCCTCCTTTTCTCGCTCCCGTTGCCGTTGTTTCTCCATGTATGCTGCAAGTTCCTCCTCCGTGAAGACACGATGTGCCGTCACACCCACCATGGCGGGTCGCCGCTTTACTTCGCCTTCTTTCGTCGCTGCGGCCTTCCCCTCTTCACTAATGGCATCCTCTCCCGTACGTGGCTGGGGCTGTGAAGATGTCTCAGCATTCGCAAATGAGGTGATGTCGTCCCCACCCGTACGCCTGTCGGCGGTTTCTTCCTTGGCGGGTGTGGTTTCTCGGGGTGCTACCGCAGGCGGAGTGTGTGGTCCCTCCGCAACCTCCTTCGTCTCAGTCCCTGCGGGGGAGCCGTTTGAGAGACTCTTTGCTTCCATGGGCTCTGGCGCGTTAACGCCTGCGTCACTGCTGGCAATTTCGCCCTCTTTTTTCGCCACCACCACCACCACCACATCATCTGTCTCCACCTGCAGCACCCCCTCCTCCTCTTCCTTGCGGGAGGTGGGAGAAGACACGGTGCCATTTTGTCCTCTATGACCGTTTACTGTCATGATTGCCGCCGATGGGAGCGAAGTCTCGTCCATTAAATACCGTCACACTGCGGAGAGACACGTACAAACACAACTTCTCTCCCGTATTTTTTTGTTTTTTCCCTCTCTTGTCGCCCACAGACCTCCACGTTTACGCTTGTGGTTCACTCTTTCTCTCTCTCTATTCTCCCTGCAGGTCACCCCTTATTATTTCTCTTCTTGTGTCGTAGCAGGATAACGTTTCCTCCCCTCTCTCTCTATATATATATATATATATATATTTCTTTTCTCCCTACGTGTGGGTATTTCACTAATTATCGGTAACCAACCCCACCACACCCCAGGAGAGAAACAAACACAAAAACCACAACAACAAAAACAACAAAAATATGAGAGAAAATAGAAGCGCACAAAGCTAACACCACATCATTCATAAACAAAAAGACGGTGGCAGGGAAAGGAGACACAAAAGTTGCAAATAAACAAATCCATCAACCATCATTTCCCTTTTTTTTTCTTTTTCATTTTTTGGGGGCGTCACTGGACAGCAGTGTGTGTGTGTGTGTGTGTGTACACGGTCTGTCGTGTATCCATTTGCACCAGCAGATCACATATGCTCCCCCCAGAAGAAACAAAGAGAGAAGAAGCAAGGGGGGAAAAAAAGAAAGATGTATACTTGGGTAATGCGCTCATCCTTTTAAAAGAACACACGGGCAAGTGGCTCAACGCAGACGCAGAGACAGGTATATGAATATCGTTACACAAATACATGCAACGAAAAATAAATGGATGCTATCGCATGAAAAAAGAATTAGGACTTGATCGTGCGGAGGGCACGCAGCGCTACTTCAGCTGCTGCATTTTCTGCATCCCTTCGTGCTGTGCACCACTGAGGCCCCTTAAACGTCGCAACACCACCCTTCTTGTTGAGCAGTGGAAGTTCAACCGTCGCCAAGTAACTGCGAGGACCTTTGCGGCCCTTGCGACCGCCAGTCGCCTCCAACTGCTGCTCCTCCACTAAAAAAATAACAGACTTGTGCACAGGCGTGTGTGGCCACCGCGCGGCGCACTCCTCTTTCAGCAATTCACTCATATACTTCTTCTCTCGTAACTCCTCCCGTGTTTTGCGAGCCTCTGCAGTAGGGCCTACGATGACGTTGCTGCTGGGGTGCGGTTTCCTCACCATGGACGGCGGTGGGACGGCGGGAGCGGTTGCAGCTGTCGATAATCCCGCATCCGCCCCCATCGCCGTTGTTGCTGTTGTTGAGCCGCCAACACCGTTCGCCTTCTCACTATTCGCCATTTCGTTGCTGTTCGTGTTGTTTTTTTTAATGTCACGTCGCGCAAGTCCAGTGAGGGTTCCATCTGTTCGCTGCACCGCCTTATGTTCCTCCAGCAGCTCCCTCACAGCCACCCAGGCAAATCGCAGTTGGTCCAACTGCACGTACGTGAAGCAGCGCAGAAGCTGCTTGTCCTCGTAGCAGCAAAGAAAGTGCCCCCCTCCCTTTTCTTCCTGCAGAGGCGAAAAGTATTTTCCCGGGGTCTCCACAAGCGCACGTGTGATGCTGCGTGGGCCCCGTGGCGTGGGAAAACGGAATGTTTGTACCGTATACAGCAGGGCGCCGTTTGGGATGACTTTGCTCTCTCGTGTGAAGAAGGACTCAAAATGTGGAAGAAGTCTTCTCGTCTCTCGCACCTCCGCAGAGACATCCTCGCCCACGCTGCCACGCGGTGTCCCATTGGCCTCATCCTTCTCTCTGCTGACCTGCTTCGGCAGCCATCCCGCCAACTGAAACACCGGCAGTAGCCACCGCAGCGCGCTGAAGATACCGACGGCGGGCACCACCTCGTCTCCCGCCTCCTCACCCTGCCGTGCAAACACGATCGGGTACTCAATGGGGCATGCTGGAGGCGCGGGGACATCCGCCGCTGCTGTTGTCCTCGCAGCCATCTTTCCTTTTTCTTTTTCCCTCCCTCTCCCCTTCGATACAACGTCCTTGACCCAAAAAGAGAGAGAGAGAGGGGCAACGATACACGGGAACACACACACACACAAACAAACAAATAAATAAACTCGAGCATAAGATGGATGCGTTGAGTGATGGCGATTGTAGCCAAAAGAGGAAAATATGGAGAGTAAAAGCAGTCATTTCTTTTCCATTTCCATTTGTATACACGTGCAGTCTTAGGCACAGATACATTCATACATGTATACGCATTCATATTTATCCAGGCAAAGAATCCAAAGCAAAAAAAAAAAAAAAAATAACAACAACAAATCTATCGTTCTCCCCCCTCTCCAAAGACACGCATACACACACAAATACACACCACTTTTCTCGTCTTTTTCTGTCCATCAATTTTATGGCTTGCAGAGCTCCCTCGCCCTTTGCCTCAATAGCATCATTCGCACCAAAGTCAAGATCACCTACGCAGTTGTATGATTGAAGTGGGACGTCTCCAGCCAATTCTTCCCTTTCTCCCCGTTGTTAAGCAAATAAATTCATCGTGCTGATCATCCCATCTTCGTCCCCCGTCGGTCCAAACGCCATCCAGAGAAGAAAAAGCGAAAACAACGACAGCACGGGGAGGCAAATGGCGTGGAGAATATCAATGGAATCTTCAATGACAGCAAAAAACAGTTGTGCGGTCGTTGCAACGGTGCTTACTGTGCCACCCATTGCAGTCTGCATCAGCGGAGCCGACTTCACGGCAATATTGCGGAGAGCATCACCCACCTGAGAGATACTCAGTTCACCACCAGGGGGTACTTTGCCAATAAAACTCAAGGATCCTCTGCGTGGCGCATTGAAGGAGGACTGCTTCCGCCGAACATAAGCCTCATCTTCTTCCCTCGTTTCCACTCGACATCGTGGCGACCTTCCCTCCTCCTTTTCTGACGTCGGCGGAAGAACGGGGGAGCTTTGCACCTCGTCAATGGAAGGGTTATTTTCCAAACACCGACGCGAAAGGCCTCCAAAAATTCCTTCCAGGATACTATTCGATCGCCGATCCCGTAAATGTCGAAATGTCACGATATCGGATGAGTTGGCTTCGATGGGTTCCGCATCAATTGGCCGTTTGTTTTCATACTTTCCTTTACGCTTCCGTTTATTCCAACAGTCCCCGTAGTCCTCACCACAAACAGTGCGGTCCAACATCTCCACAGTTTCCTCCGTCTCAGTACGGGCATGAAAGTTAGTGGGACAATCAAATGTTGCAAGAGATGGCAGTTCTCCACAACCGCCTGAGTCTTCTTCTAACAGCTGCGCAGATGCGGGAACTTTTGCTTCGAGGGGCAACACGGGCGACCGCTGTTTACTCCACACTCCAGTTTTTGACACCCCATCGCCTGAATTGTTGTTGCCATGGGACGGAGGGGAGTTCATGGATGTAGCGGTGTTCGTGGGCCGATCGGCAGCAGAGGTACTACATCCACTGTTCTCATGGCCTACAGCCATGTTTTCGGAACCATTTTGCCGTCCCGTTTCCTTTTTTGTGCCGCCGCTGTTTTGTGAGAGGGGATCCTTGTCGAGTTCTACACCCGAAAGCTCGCTTCTCTCCCTGATGGAGGCAGGGTCTCCATGGGAGGGTCGGTAGGGGACCATGACGCAGCCATTACCACGGCGATGGCTGTCAAACATTTTGGCTGAACTTCGGCTGTACGGATTTCGGTATAATTTGGAATTTTGGCCGTGAATAACAGCGCCATCCATATTTTTGAGCCACCGCACTGGCTCACCGAGCAAAGGGGGCAAACTGCTCTCACTCTCACCGCGTCCCTTCAGGCACCGCAGTACCTTTTGTCGCCAAATTACATACTTCTCCCTCTCCCTATTTAACCATGCCATGGCATTTTTCACGTACTTGGCTCCGCTACCAAGTTTCCCATAGTAAACAAAAAAATAAGGGCACTGCGAAGAGGTATTGGGTGTGTTTTCAACGCTTATAGAAAAAGGCGGCTGTGAGTTACTATCCAAATCCAAAAAATCCAAACTGTTTTCATACGGTTTTACTGTGGAAGAGAGACTTTGGGACGACAAGAGAAGATCGCTTGTGCTGTTGTAATTGCTGTGGACAGTCCCCTTCGCAAGAGAGCTTTTGGAAATTTCACTCGTGTCTAGAGCACCCAGCGGTCCTTTAGGATCCATTAAAGGCGACATCTGGGTGCAAGCATCCTCTCTTTTTTTCAGTCGCTTCGGGGTGGAAGGAGTCTCTCCCTCCTCGTGACTCTCCGTGCTGTAAGAAAAATGAAGACACCGCGGCAATGAGGTGGAAGACCCCCTACACCTCGTGGTGGGCTGCACTCTTTTTGGCAGCCCTTTTTCCCGGTAACGGTTTGTGAAACTATTCCCTGTCGTAGATACATCTCCGCCACTCACAGCTGCATCCGTAAAACTATTGCTGGTGGCTTGCTGCGGAGGTAAAGGTTGCGGATTCTGCGCGGACTCCTCCTCTCCCTTCGCAGGGAGAGCCAACGGTTTATGCGTTCGCACACCCGAGTTAGCGTCACGCAGAAAAACTTCTGTTATCGTCGAACCGAGCCGTAAGTTGACGTCATGACTGTCGCTTCGGAGGCGGCTCCAGTTGGCGCAGTCTGGCGGCCCGCTCAGCAGCACTTTCCGCCGCTCGCCCGGCAGGAGAACACCGTCGGGGACTGTGGGCTCCAGAGGTGAAAAGAATTTTGGATGAGAGCAACGAAGCGAGAAGATGACAGCCGAGCCGTTCACTCCAGGCACGAAGGCGTTGTGTACAGAAACCTCCAAATTGCCATCAGGCAACAACGCCGTCTGGGCCGTTATGCGTAGCGCCTCCCCAGTCGCCATAATGGCCGCACAACACGCGGATTGTCGCTCAACTCCTCGTTGCAAACCCTCCGCCCTCCCCTCCCACCCACACACACCCCCTTTTTTCTTTTCTCTTTTATGGTTTCTTCGTGTACCCCTCTCTCTCCTATCTCGACCAAACCAAAGCCGGGGTGCTTGGCTATGAAAGAAAGAATTCAAGGAAGAAAAGAACAGAGAAAATCATAAGAAAAATCCCCCCTCCCTCCCCCTCTATCCACTCCCCAATGCAGCCTCCAAAAGAAAACTCAACGCTCATAAAGAAAACCACGTGGCTGTCATTTCCACCACCAAAAAAATTTTTTTTTTCACTCTATAAATAAATAAATAAATGCACATGCATGTTAAAGAGGCATTTTTGTTGCAGAAGAGGGGCTATGCGGAAACAAGCTGATATGCCCAGCAACACTCACAGACAAACCTCCATTCTTGTCTAGTAAATGCATCAAAAAGAATACACACACAACAGTGAGACAAATCTAAATACACTCCGAGTAGTAACTGAAATTTCTCGTTTTCCCCCTTCCCACTCACGTAAAAGCAGGAATCATAAAAAAAAAGAAGAAAAGATGCCACTACTTATCTGTGGTGGACTGCGCACGTTTGGCGGTTTTCTCCACGTCTGCCGCACGAGAAATTCGTTCGCGTGACCGTCGCGCGCTGTTTGGGTGAACTGAATGTGAGGAACCCAACCGAGCGCGCCGTGACAACACGCTTCTTTGTGGTGATTTACTCGGTTCATTGTGGCGTGGCTCCTTTTCTGTCCGCAGCTCAGCAGTCACGGAGAACACGGCATTTGTGTCATGGTGAAGAATCACCCACTCCCGCCCACGCTGCGTTGGTGACGGGCCGCTCCGCAACAGGCGTGCCTGCGACTCGTCAACTGTGAAGCACCCATCAATAGCCATGTGCTGGGGCATAAAAGAAATCAGCAACATAGCAATGCCCAGAAAACCCTCCCCCGCATCCGCGGGCGCTGAATTGTCTGACGTCTTTTTCGCTGCAGAGGCATGTTGCGGCACATTTGGGTTTTCAGGGGCAGAACGCACATGCATCGGGTCACACTGCTGCTTCTTTCGATGCGGATGAAAAAGTGGTTGATGCAATGAAGTTGCGGGTGGCGGCGCATGCGGGGGCTGCGACGGTCCTTGTTGTTGCGGGCTCATAATGTGGTCGTTGCTGCCAACACGGCTCGTGTTGCCCTCTCTTCTCTCGGCACAAAGCCATCCATCCTCCTTGCGTGGTGGGTCGCAATGGCCGCCCCGCAGTGCGGACAGATATTCCCCAGCCGTGCAGACAGCGTGCAGCTGATCAATATCTCCAAGGGCCTTTTTCGCAAGGCAGCGAAGTCCCTCGCTGTAGCCGTCCTTCAGGGCAAGAATCTCCGCTGTCAGTATCTCCTGTTCATGCTGCATGCATTCAATTTCCTCCCGCAACTTGTTGGCGCGTGCCGCCTGTTCTTCTTCACGCGTCACAGCTTCCTGCTTGGCTGCTTCCGCAGTGTGTGCGGCTTCTTGAGCCGACTGGAAACTCCGCTCCGCCTCCTCAACCCGTCGCGCCGCCGCATCATACATCACATGCACCTCCTCCAACTCCTTGAGAAGGCTTTCACGATCATCTTTCAATTGCTGCAGCTCCCGCATCAACTGCCGCACGCGAAGACGCAACTCCTCACACTCCTCTTGAAGTTCCTGGCGTTCCGTGTTTTTGGTGTCCAGTAGCCGGCGCAGCTCAGTGACAAGCTCCTTCCATGGCACGTCTTTGCCCACCTCCCCCGTTAAGGCGCTCTCCATCGTTGCCATAGCGTTTGACTTGATGTCAGATTCCCCCTCCTCTTCTACCGATTCGTAGACACTTCCAGACGCCTCCTGAGTTCCAATAACGCTGCGTCTTGGTGGGCTAGTGGGAGGAGGCGGCGGGGTCACAATACACGAGAGTCCCGCTACATCTTGTTCCTCTTCTGTATTCGTGGCTTCATCATTCTTCTCACGTGGAGTGGTCTGTGCCGCCGCCTCCACGCTTTGAACCATTGCCATGACCTCCTTGGATGCCACCATGGGTTCCCTCTTCTCCCATTCATTTACATCATGGCCCTCTAAAGCTGCAGTGTCCGTCGTGTCGAACACTGTTTGGGTCTCCCTCGAGAGACTCCCCGCATACGTCTCTGCGAGGGCGGTGGGGAACATCTCGCGGTACAACTTCCTGTTGAAGCACTGCGCAAAGTAATGTGCCCACTCCATGTGCTCTTGTGTGCTTTGTGTACGGAAAAGAACAGGCGGATTCACCACCTTGCCGCCGCTCTGTGTGTTGGGTTGCTTGGGGATGAAACCAAAGTAAGCGTGACTCGTGTCACCTGCATGTTGCATGGCAATGCAGGCCATCAACTCATCGTACCGATCCGGTCGCTTTCGCTGGACATTCAGTGATTCCCTGCCCTCATCTTCTTGGGAATTTACGGCATCGCTGGTATCCTCCGTCTCGCCTGCTTCAATGCCTCCAGTTTTCTTATTCTTCATTGTCGTCTCCGCCTTGAGCTTCTTCCTTCTGTTAATGAGGGAGGAAAAAAATTTGCTACTGCCCGACTCCTGCTGCCGCGTACGAGCGGGACCCAATGCTTCAGCCGCCTGGAGCAGATCCTCTCCGCCCACTGACACGTCGCGAAACGACGGCACAAAGTACTCCATGTCCCTAAAGGGCACTACAAGCAGCGTCCGCTGGAAAGCATGCCGTTTGTAATCCTCCTCACTGCGGTAGACAGAAAGTCCGCGGTCATCGGCCACAACAAAGTACGTGCGCCACGAGCTCAGGAAAAACCGAGCCGATGCTTTTTTGTGAAGCATGTCTGCTACATTGATCATCGACAGCACTCCGCAGACTTGTGCCATGCTGTAGGGAAGTCCAAGTGGCAGAGGTAAATTGGGGAGGCCATGCACATGAGGGGGTGCCCGGTCCACCAAAAGCAACGGGTCTCTTTCTCTGTTCTTCACTGCGCTTGCCAACGCGCCAAAGAAACGTGATTCCATTGCCGAAAATAAAGCATTGTATTTGCCGGAAGGACCTGACGGACACTGCCGGTACGCAGCGTAGGCAGCAAAACGATAACTGGTAGCCAGAGAACTACGCAGCCGCAGGATCTCTCGGTCCTTTTCCCGCACAAGATTAAGTACAAGACGGCTTTCTTGAGGCGTCACGTGCAAACTGAGGCGCTGTCGTGCCACGGGGTCCAACGCGGTGATTGACGAACTGGTTTCTTTACCGTTGCTTAAACTCAATTTTTCTCCTCCCCATTTATTCGGCTGATGAGACGCCACAGTTGATAATTCTTCATTTTGTTGCAACAGTGCGTAAAGGATGCGCTCGGCCGCGGCGTTGGGGTTCTGGTATTGCCCCACAGCTCCACTGTCGGGTAGAGTTGACTGAATGACAGAGAATCCATCTGGGCCGTACACGGGAGCCCATGAACTTCCGGCGAGAACGTTTTCATTCTCACACATTGAAGGTTTCCACCCGCGGTATCGATCCTGCGTGCTAATCTCTGCTGAGGGTTGCTCAATGTGTAGACGCGGCGACGTGGTTTTTGTTGTAGCGTTCACACCCTCTAACTTTATCGACTCACGGGCCCTGCTGAGATCAATTGATGCGTCCGCTGCCCCGTGCGATGGCGCTGACGGCAATGGCGATAGTGATGGCGCCGCCCTGTTTGTCGCTGACGCGCTGTGGCTGCGGCCAGCATTACTCATATGGTCTAACGTGCTGCTACTCATGCGCCCAAACGCCGCGGACACATCCACCAGTGGCCGGGGCGAGTGCACAGTTTCCCCAACAACCGACGGTGTATGTTGTTCCCAGCCATGGCGGGCATGCTCGGCATGGTCCTCATGGATATCGCCCTGGGGAGCAACAGCGTCACGACCGCCTCTACTGTCAAAGTTCTCGTAAGGTTTAAGAGAGAATCGCGTTTCCCTCCACTCTTCTTTCGGTTGTTCGACGTTTTCTCGTCCCCGCCTCACTCCATCCATGCCGTGTGCGAGGACCCGAGAACTTCTCATGCTGGGTCGCTTCAACGCCCGCTGCAGGCCTATGTCATTCACCAACCGGGGCTGCAGCGTGTCGCTCACCCGCGGAGCCCCTGGCTCGTAGGCCCCGCCATCATAATCCGCATACGAAGTGTAGGCGCTGTCGTGCCTGTCCCAACTCGCAACACCGCCACGGTGCCCCATTTCATGCTGTCCGCTCCATTGCCTCTCGTCGAAAGAGTCGTGGTCAAAGAGACGTGCGTCGCGCTCCCTGCGTTGCTGCGGCCGTAAAAAGGCCCCTAGTGAAGGATTCTTACGCATTGAGCGTCTCACGCTCAGAGAAGAAAGCAAGAAAAGAATAAAGAGTGATATATATATATATATGGAAAGGAAGGGAGAGAGTAGGAGAACAGAAATACGCTCGAGCAACACTCCCTCATTTTCTCTTTTTATTACATTCAAGCAGCGGAACACACTCTTTCTTTGCCCGCAGACAACACTGCGTAGTGGAGAACTGCTCAAGAACAAAAGAAAAAAAAATATATATATAAACCATATATGCCCCTGCAAAGAAAAAAGAAATGGGAGGAAAAGAGAAAAGGGGCAACGAGAGAAGGGCGACAAAGCCCATCTTTCCCACCAAGAGGAAAAAAAAAAAAAGACAAACACCATGGGCGGAGACACACATGCAGAAAGCATCATTGGACGGAATCCATGGAATCCATTTACCACCTCTTTTTTCTCTCGTCCTTCTCGTCTCTCTCGGCCATTGGGGGGGGGATCACTGTACATATTATTTGTTTCCTTCTTTTTAGTTGATCAGTAGGGGCGTTCAAGGCTGTAGCCAAAAAGCTCCGCGTGGTCGGCGTCGTCAGGTCTCCTGTAAGCCGTGGCCGACTGATTCATACGCGCCGCCGAATTTAACAGGCGCGAGGCAGCAAAATGGCCCTCACTTTTCATCGCCAATGGCACTGACCATCCGATGTCCTGTGCGGATGTCTGCGGCTTCTTGTACTTTTCCTGCGGGGACAGTGCGTTGCGTGCCTTCAGGTACATGGCAGCGGCGCCACGTGGATTCACACCGTCATTGCGGAAAAGGATGGTCTGCAGGGCATCATTGTCCTTGCGGTAGGCCTCGATTCTTTCCGCCTCGCGCTCCAGTGTGCGTTCGAGGGCCTCAACGCGTCTCTTCTCTTCACCCTTATTGTACTTTTTCGACCAGTTGCTGTGGATCCGCTCCTCCGCCTCCACTTGGGCCTGCCAGCAGGACGAGGCGCCGTGACTAGTTTTGAAGCCCATGGCTATCGTCACGGAGGGCTTCATGCTCTTCTCGTAGAGCTGCGGGTTGACGGAGGGGCATTTGAACTTTTTCTTGGACGTCATACTTCCCTCGACGCCCTGGACGCGTCACTGGGCGTGTGCAATGTGGCTGCGTGCGTTTACGGTTGGATGGATCCAGACAAACCCTCTTTTTTCCTTTTAATTTATTGCCGTCGTTCAGCAGAGACACAGCAGGGAAGAAGAAAAAAAAAATCAAAGAAGGCAAGTGAACCATGCATGCACACATGCGATGACATTCCAGAAAAAAAGAAAGAAAGAGAGAGAAAGAGAGGGAAAGGAGTGAATAAAATAAAAGTAAGATTGCAAAGAGTAAACACAATGGCAATCACGCGGGGACCACCGCTTTCTTTTTTTTTTTTTTTTCTTCTTCTTGTTGTCCTTATGAGAAAATTTTGATGATTGTTGTCTCTAAGCCGCCCAAACACGCACACTTGTGCAGAGACTCACGCACAATAAAAATAAACAAACATCACCACCATGCTCACAGAGAAATAATAATTATCGACCAAAAGACACGTTTACATATGTAGGTGTATCTGTAAACAGACAGAAAGCCTTCTCCGTCCCTTCCCTCAATACTTTCTTCTCTCGTCTCCAGGGAAATTAAGAAGAAGAAGAAGAAGCAGAAAAAGGGCAAGTTATATATTCGGCTACCGTCAAAGTGCCCAATCTTTCATCTTCACAGAGCCATACGTCTTTGGGAGTTCAAGCACCGGGTAATCCTTTCCCACGGGCGATACTTCAAACATCGGGGAGTGCCCGCAGTACCGAAGCAATTGGTAGCGTATGGACAGTTGAACTTGCACCCCCGCAAGTGCCCCAGGATGCGCATCCTCCAAAGTGTACTTCTGTGCGTTTTCGAGCGACCACTGCGCCGCCGCCGCCTTGCTTTTGAGCACGGTGTCGAGGAGTATCACTTCGTTCACAACGTAATTCTCCGTGCGATAGCGGGCGACACAGGCAACGTACACTGCCTTTGTGTTCCAGTCCCACACCGGCGAGAAGTCTGCCCTCAGCGTAAACTTAAAAAACACGTAGTCCCGCAGCGGCGGTGGTTTCTGGCCCTGGGCGTAAATGACCGGCATTGGCATCCGCATCAGCGGCGACATGGAGACGTTGAAGACTGAGATGATGGGTGATACATTTTTTGGGCCCAGCGGTGCGAAGCTGCTGGCCACAACGATGAACAAGCCTAAAAAACCCACCGACACTGACATCGTCAGAATCTCCAGGACACGCTGGGAGACGCTGTGCATCTTCTCCCCTTCTTTCGTCGCTTCACCCACCCCAAGGCAATCGACCTTCTCCTACCCCAAATTCCTGCTTTCCTCTTCCCGCGTCGCCTCCCCTTCCCCGCTCCCTACAGAGTAAGTAAAGACAAAAAAAAAAAAAAAAAGGAGGTGTGTGGGGAGGAGAAAGAGAGAAATACATGTGAAATGTCAACAGGCAGATATAAGGGGATGATGCCTCCAATTGAACTCACAATATCCCATAAAGAGCCGTGTGTGTATGTGCGTGCGCGTCTGGGAGGGAGAAATGATCATTTCAGGGTCCAGCATGATACAACACGGCGGTAATGGAAAAAACGCAGTCGTGGGGAACACCAGAGCTTTTACGCGTCACCGTGTCGAAGTCGCTCCTTTTGAAGGGTGTTGAACGCACCACGCAGCTCCTCGTATTGGGCCCTAAGCTGTGGTACGCTGCCGCCGTCACTTTTGCACCA
>NW_001849242.1:5031-44884 GCF_000209065.1 Trypanosoma cruzi | reverse complement strand
TGTCTGGAAAAACGGAGAAGAGGAATTAATTATTTCTATCCCCTCATTTGTGACGTTTCTTTTCTTTTCCCCCCTTCCTTTGATCGGGTCTCCCGGTCTATTCCCACAGTTTCCAAGCTGCATGCGTCCTTGTTCTTATCCCCACTTTTGCATTTTTTGTTTTCCATTATTTTTTTTTTTTTTTAGCGGGTTTATTCGTTTCTTGCAAGCAGTTGGCGTACCAGCGTAAAGGCAGAGGAAAGTTGTCCTCCCATCTCGTTTTTCCCACCATTCTCACCAGCCCAAACCTCCACACCCCACATAGTCACAAAAAAAAAAAAAAAAAAGATGGATGGCGAACAAAAATACGCAAATCAGCTGCTGCCTCGTCCTTTTCACTCTCAAACTGCACTCATTTTGGCTCCTTCATTTCGTTCGCTTTTGGGTTTTGTGTTGTTGTTTTTTAGCCCCCACTCTTGTGCCAACGCAGCAATAAGTAAGCCTCTTTATTGTCTCGCCTCACCTGTCTTGACCCCTGCGATTTACCCCCCATCCAACTGTGTGCCGGCATCAACGGCAGTCAATGATGGCTCTGTTACCCACTCCACTCCGCAGAAACACACGCACGCACACACAACTTTGTCGTTTAATTTGGGAAATATATATATATAACCGTAAATCCATTCACAAAGAAAGGGTGAGTAGGTAGCCAAGCATGAGCAAGCAAAGGGAGAAAAAGAAGCATGGCGCATAAGCATAAAAATACATATATAGATATATAAGGAGTAAGAAATTTAAAAAAACTGACGGTTAAGGCATATAATTGGTCTTCAGAGGTATTTACAATTTCTTTGTTTTTCCTTCTTTGGTTTTCCATTCATTCTTCGCCTTCCTTCTTTTTATTTGGGAGGCTTTCGTCCCATTATAATACAAGTATAGATTATCTCTTAAATTCAAATTTCGATGCGGAAAGCAATAAAACAAAATGAAATTGGATTCAAACAAGCAAGAGATAAAACCTAATACATCTAAGAACGTCTAACAGAGGATATAACCAAGGGAGATTGGCGACGAAGTATCCCACTCCCTCCTGTTTTTGCGGCATTACTTCCTCCGTTTGCATTGCGGCTGTCGGAATTCTCCAATCTAACTCCACTAGGCGAGGCAACTCGCACTACGGCTGAATTTGGTCGACCTGCAGGGGAACCGCGGCGGGAGCCCTGTGGACTGTTGCGGAGTGAAGACCGCTGCACCACAGATGGCGATTCTCGCGACTTATTGCTGTCCCATGCAGAAGCCACCCCATTCCCTGGCTGCGATCGATGCGGAGTGATATTTTTGTAGCTCGAGAGACGAGCTGAGGCTGCAGGTGACGCGGAAGTGAGGCTTCCTCCAAGTGCATTTGGACTAGAGGTACGTGTTACAAAGGTGCGAGGTGCCCTTGAGGCTACCAGGTTAGATGTAGCTCGCATTCTAGAATTGGCCTCCGATGCACTTGCAGAGGAGGGACGTTGGGAGAGACGAGAAGGTTTCTTATCATGCGTGGACGCAGGCAGTGGAGAGCCTTTACGGTATTTATGACTGGAGGTAAGTGCTGCAAATGGTGATCGGCCCGGAGCGTGAACTGTGTTTGGCGGTGCAATGTGGCGGGAGTCCATTCCCCCATACATCCCTCCTTCCAATGTGGAGTGTCCACTTGCCGTACGCGCCGCTGCTGATGAACTGGTCCCATCCAGCATGGAGGCACTGCGTCCTATTTTTGACTCCGAGCGAACAATCAGCTCCTGTCGCCCACGCGGGTTGGTGCGTGGATCAGACTCTGCACGGCGGCTGCACGGAGTAATGCAGCGACTCATGATACTACTGCAACGGTGCCAACTGCGTAGTGACACGGAACCGTGATACCCAAGAAAGTGATTGCTTGAGTCAAGCTGTTGCAACGACTGTACATTCACAACTGGTGTTCCAGATTCTGAGTCCACATGTGTTCCTTGCTTTGTATCAATAAACACAATGCGTTTGCTCTTTCTAGCCGGTGTTTTTTTACGCAATTCAATCGGGTTTCCTAATTCCACTTTACTCGTACACAACCTGTACAATCCATTATGGCCCTGAACTTCAAATGTCAGTCCATTAAGCAATGTGTTGCGGAGCATCCATTGATCATTATCTAAACCAAACTCTGAGTCGTCTACATCGGGGTCAAAAACATCACGATCTACAGAATTGCGCTTGGCAAACATACGAAGCTGCCGCAAGAAATGTGGCTTGATACACATGTCCTTATGTGCCATCTCAAGAAACGAAAGGGCATTGTCAAGCTTCCAGCCATATTTCACAATGAAGTATGCCGCTATCAGCGCTGGACTACGTGACAAACCAAAGTGACTGTGCACCAAAACGCAGTCGCCTGCGTCAAGAGCCTCATCTATAAAACGTACTGTTTTTTCAATATTCTCATCGGCGCTATCAAACATCACGGCGGTACAAATTGAGCCCGTCGTGTCTCTCCATGGGAATGTGAGATATTTCACCCCATCATTCACAAAAAGGTCGGGTAACTCACCACCGGCACAATTGATGATGTGAGTGATTTTGTTCATTGCAATAAAATCGCGGTCCTGCGAAGCAGTTAAATTTCCGGCAAAAATCCCATCCTTCACACGAACAGCAATTAATTCCTGCATGACAAACCAAAACACCCTACAAAATCACAACTGCACCCCACCCTGCAAAATAGGGATGACAACGAGAAATACACAAGGAAAACAAAAAAACAAGAAGAAAAAAAAAAAAAAAAAAACAAAGGAGTTTACTCTTCCTCCTCTATGTTTTTTCTTTTTTTCTTTTTTTTTTTTCTTAAATAGAATTAGCCGAAAATTGTAGTTTCTATTGTGTATTTATTTTTCTGTGCTTTTTTTCTTCACCCCCCCCCCCTCCCTTTATATATATATAATTCTACTGCTATTATTCTTCTTGGGTGGCCAGAAGGAGGCCCTTAAAAGTCGCTGCTGTGAATGTAGTAGCGAATGTGATCAATTTCAACTTTTGAGGAGAATATGAAAAAAAAAGAAATTAAAAAAAAAAAATGGGAGATAGAATACAGAGAGAAGTCGTAAACCCCCCCCCCCAAAAAAAAAAAAAAAGATAAAAAGAAGATACAAGGATATATATATATATATATATATATATATATATATATAATTCTTACATAAGAAAATGACATGCAAAAAAGGCTTAATTGGCCGGCGAAATCCATCTATAGCCGTGTGGCACATTATCGTGCAATTATTCTCATTAAGTTAATTTAAGTTTTATGTGTAATAGGAGTAACAGTCCTATTGTAAATAAGACAAATGCCTCGGGATCAGGCGTCACATTTTCCCTGCTGTTTTTGTTTTTGTTGTTTTTCCTGTTCTTTCTTTCTTCCTCATTTCATTTTTTGTAAATGATTCCCTTTTCCTTTTTCTGCTCTTCTCCCGTCTGGCCGCGTGTATGTCTGTGTGCGTACTTGCTTATTTCTTTGTTTTCACAGCATCTGTTTCGTTCCCCAGTTTTTTTGTTTCTCTCTCTTTCATTTTTTTTTTTTTTCCTTCGTCACACTGCTTTTGTCGTCGTTGGTTCATTTCACCCATTTTTTTTTTTCCGCTTCGTCCCGAGAAAAGAAGCGCTCAGTGTTTCCCCTTTTTGGACTTCCTCTTGTGCGCCACTTCTTCCTTCTCTTCATCCCCATCCTCATCCTCATGGTCTTCATTTCCAGTTGCATTTGGTTTTTTATTCGCCACCTCCGTCGTGTCCATCATGTAGAAGTAGTTTCCGCTGCCCTTTTGCTCTCGGTCCTTAACAGAGTCCAGTTTATTAATGCGTGGACGGAAATTTGTGGGGTCACGACGAAATGTGATGTCAAGGCTCTTCAAAAATTTGTTCATGCCTTCCAACAGACCGCAGGGAGTACCGGCCTTGCAGTTCACAGCAGGTGTACCATCATACACAATAACCCGATCCGCCAAATACGTTGCCATAATAAAATCATGCTCTACGATAAAGGCTGTACGTTTTGTGTGCATGATGAACCTCTTGATAACACGGGCTGCTATAATACGCTGATCCGAATCCAGATAGGCACTTGGCTCGTCAATCAAATATATATTTGCCGGCGTTCCCAAAGCAATACACAAACCAACCCTTTGAAGCTGACCTCCAGAGAGGTTTTGTACCTCCTGATCCAAAAGTTCTTCAATAGTCAAGGGCTTCAGTACATCTGTCTGGAATTGAGGATGACTGAAGGCATCGTAAATCTTCGTCTGAAGAAGATCCTTCACGGTTCCTTGAAACTTGGGAGCAATCTTTTGGGGCTTATAACTGATTGAAAGTTGTGGCACCTCTGCACCGTTATCTGGTTTTTGATGACCAGCCAACATGCGAATAAATGTGGTTTTACCACAGCCATTCTCTCCAAGTAACACAATAATCTCGGAATCAGAGAAATTTCCGGGTTCTACGGTCAAGTTAAAAGATCCCAATTTTTTGGTCATGTAAGGATAACTGTTCTGAGCGGTGCGTTTAGTGACCTCGTCAAAATCATCAACAATACGAAAGGTGAGACCCTCTTCGCGAAAGCGTAAATTTTCCGTTGGAACAAATCCATCCAAAAAAACGTTGATGCCTTCCCGAACACCGTAGGGCATTGTCACAACGCCATAAATGCCAGGAACGCCATATAGCACACATACAAAATCAGACATATAATCCAAGGCAGAGAGATCATGTTCCACAACTATCACATAGTTATCTTCCTTTAATAAGGATCTTATCACTTGAGCAGCAGTCAGTCGCTGACGTACATCCAAATAACTAGAAGGTTCATCAAACATGTAAACCGCAGCATTTTGAACACATAAAGCAGCAATTGTAAAACGCTGTAGCTCTCCTCCGGAAAGTTTATCAAGTTCACGGTCTTTAACATTTTTCAAATCAAGAACATTCATAAAGTGCTCCACCATGCCGCGTTGATCTGATCTCGCGAGGAGTTCTCCTACCACTCCTTTTGTACCTTTGGGAATCTGATCCACATACTGTGGTTTTAAAAGAACACGCAATTTGTCTTCCAACATATGCTGAAAATATGCTTGATGCTCCGATCCACGGAAGTATCGAAGTATTTCTTCCCAATTCGGCTCATTACGATAGCGACCAAGATTAGGCTTAACCTTCCCTTTTAGAATAGACAACGCCGTAGACTTACCCGTTCCGTTTGCTCCCACAAGTCCCAAGACCTGCCCTGGGCGAGGGAGAGGCAAGCGATGAAGCTTAAAACTATTAGGACCATATCGATGAACAGTGTCCTTTTCAAGATTTGATGGCAAGTTAATAATTTGAATAGCACCATAAGGGCATTTCTTTACACACAATCCACAACCGATGCATAATTCTTCAGAAATCTTGGAAATCACAGATTTCTTCTGTACCTCGATACAAAGCTTCCCTTGTAGGTTAACTGGACAACATTTGCTGCACTCGAGACTGCATTTCGAAGGCTTGCATCTGTCAGCATTAACAACAGCAATACGGGTCAGTTTTGACCTCTCCTCTTCCTGTCGGTTTTTGGGAGGCATTCTAATGCTTAAAAAAAAACGCCTAAATAAGGCCTTCTCCCTTTTTATTCCTGCAAGAATTAAAAGCACAACAATAGGAAATGATAGTTTGTTCCAATGCGAACAGTATTCCTCAATCCAAAGGAAGATTATCCAACAGCTATACAACAGTATATATATATATAATTAATCGAAAGGTGGTTTGCGATAACTGGAGTGGCCATAAACGAAAAAAGTGACAGTCCTTAAGAGAACACCCGCACCAGAGAAAATCTCCCCTGTGCCGAAAGGAATAGGGGATTTTTTGTGTAATAACAGAATAAGAGAAACCGTTGCCCTCCAACACGGTATCTGCAGAAACACAAATCAAAGAAAATACATATTAACGTTAAAATTAGTCACTTAATTGTCCATTCTCGTCCAGAAGCAGATTCCTTCCAAAGCTTTCAACACCAAAAAGTCCACGCACTAATTGAAAAAAACAAAAGGGCTATTTCCCAAAACACTTTTTTACATTACCCATTCCTGTTCCCTTATTTAATCAAATGGCGCCTGCGCCTTTGCAAAAATTAGAAATAGATGTTTCAGATTTTTTTTTACTTCATTTCAGCTACCCCTTTACACAGGTTTTTTTCCCCTACATGATTTATTATTTGCAATTTTTTCATAAAATGTTTGTTACCGTTTCAACTTCCCGTTTTGTGTCTTTGCGTGGGAACGATTTCCTCCCCTTCCCTCTCCTGGGTGTTATCCTCAGTAAATAAGCATATTTCATTTTCATCATCCTTATCAGTATCGCTGCCCATCATGGGGGATAATGATAACGGCAATTCATTCCGACGAGGTGGGCGATTAAGCACATGCCATACAACAAAAATAATGGTTGACATGAGTAAAAGCAAGAAACAGCCAAGTGTGTAATACCAAACGGTCTTGGCGCCATATACGTTCCATGAAGGGATAATCAATAATATAAATGTGTTGATTGGTTGTGTCATCTGACTTGCCACTGCTGCTACAACAGGAGAATATCCATTCATGTACGCAAAAACAATATGACGGATCCAAAAACCCAAAATATATACAGTCATATAAATGGCATTATTGGGGCATCCAGCAACGCAGTTCAAACTGGAAATAAGCATATCCCAAGATTCTTGTAAAGAATCACACTTTCCAAAAAATGGAGAAGCATCAATTGGAAAGTATGTCAAGGTAAAAAAAAAAACCAAAAATGTCTCACATGTCAACATGATTATTTTGCTCGTAAACGGTGAGCAAGATCCTCGAAATTCGTTCAAAAAACGACCTTGAAGAACATTATAAAGAGGATATAAGAAAGTCCCTATAAGAAATATTACTATCCAAGGAGGGCTGAAATACTTTTTTTTATTTTGGCTTTGAGTCTGTGGCATCACTGCAAGAGTCACCCCACAAGCTGTAAAGGCAACAACTAACAGCAATATGGGGGAAAACTTTGGCTGACTTTCCGGATACAAAATCCACGCGAGTATATAAGTCCAAATGGGTCCTGTCGATATAAGCGCGGATTGAAGTATAACCGGAACATGTACTGCGGAGTACAGGCATAAAAGCCCAGTCAATGAATCAAATAGACCAATCAAAAGCAAAAGAATAAAGCCCTTACGAGAGCACCAAAAGAAAAAATTCTCATTGCGTCCACTTTTCCAGCTAATTATACGAAGAACTATCGTAGAAACCACAAACAGAAAAAGCCATCCCGTTGATGGAAGGAAAATGGTGGCATAACTGCGTTTAATTCCTTTTTTAAAAGACCAAAGCCAGAAATTCATGCCAAAAAACATCATAATCGAAGAAACATAAAGTAAAAATACAAGAACCGTTGCAATTAGCATCTCCTTTTTCGTCATCGACACATGTGCAAATCTTTCCCTAAGAAATTTAGTCGCAGCGTCCATTGTTTTTGATTATTATTATTTTTTTGACTTTCCAAGAATTATTCACGATTTCTGTGGAACAAACCTGCCGTAAAGAATTTAAAAAATTTAAAAAGAGAAAAGAAAGAATCAAACACGATGTGAGATACATCCTTCCCCCACCTCTTTTATCTCGAGAAAGTGCACGCGCAAGGGAAAAAAAGAGCAAAAGGAGTGCCCTCAAATAATCATCTCAAAACCTCGCCTCAAAATAAAGCACGATTCTAAATTCCAAATAACATATTACATTTAATAAAAAAATAATAATAATAATAATAATGCAAAAACGAAGTTCAAAATGGTATATATGTATATAAATAAAAATATATATATAGCAAGCAATCTCGGATACATTCACCTCAAACGGCAAAACAAAATAGATTGGATACGCCACGTACAAAAATTATAGACAAAAATTTTACATAGTTCACTTTTCCTTTGTGTGCACAACCAAAGTATCGAATTTGTAATAGAAGCTCCCTTCCCTCAAATGAAGAAATGGGATTTCCCTCCTCCAACATTATTTGCATAAATCGATTAATCTCAATAAATCCCGTGCGCTCTGGGTCAAATGCCGCAAAAACTTCTTTTAACTGTTCGAGTTCATACTTTCCATTACAAGGCATTCTTGCTGAAATGTTAAAGAAAATCAAAAAAAACTGTGCAAAGGTTATCTCTTCTACATTATGGAGATTTGCGTCTAAAATAACAGAAAGATATATGTCCTCGGTAAGACCCGGTAATATTTCAAGCAAAAACTCTTTGACTCTAGACATTTCAAGAACACCCTCTCCGGCGCAATCAATCTGGCAAAAAATTTCGTAAAGTTCAGCAGCCTGATCATGTGTAACAGGCTTCGCCTTTTGTCCACATTTCATTCTTTTTTTATTAGTATTTCTTTTTAAACCTAATAAATATCGAATCTTCCTACACCACACTAAGCCCACCTCAAAAGCAAAAAAGGGAAAAATCATAAGCAACTGCAAAAAAAAATGCACCACAAGAGGTCCAGTCAAAGATAGAAATTAAAAATTTATTAATTCCAATACAAGAAACATTCAACAAAAAAGGTCCAACTGAACACAAATTTCAAAAAGCGAGAAAAAACTCAAAAATAGCCAGAAACCATCTACTGAAAGGGAACCGAACCGTGGCTCTCGCTGGGAGGAGATTCAATTGCGCCCTGTATGTTCATTGGTTCATCCCCATGCAACTGCAAAGGTTGGAGAGGTGGCTGTGGTGGTGCGTACCCAGGAAGCATTGAATACCTTCCTGGAGACTGAGCGCCAGCCAAAGCTCCCACATCCGTCAAAAAATCATCGATTCTTTGTGCCGAGTTGGTATTGCGCTTTTTAAGAGCATTTTGGAACCCACGAGCCAAGTTCATGAGTGCCCAAGAATCACCACTGGAAATAATAGTAACCAGAGAGTTGACGGCTGCTTCATAGCTGAAAACGATGCCTTGGCCATATTCGGGGTGTTGAACCCGCAACCACTGGAAAAAATCCGTGAACGGATACGCTTGACGAACGCTGTGATACGCTTGCTGGATTTGTTCACGGTTATTGGGGTCAAATTGAAGAGAAAAAAGCAAAAATTTGGCCTGTGTTTCTGGATTTGCAGTCCATAAGGGCACGCTTGCACCATCCAAGGAAGTGCCTGAAAGACGCTGCAACAACATTTTAGATGACACATAAAATAGTGCTAATCCCGTAAAAAGCATAAACCAGTCCACACCCTGCCTACCACTTGAGGCATTTTGTCCAAAGAAGCGGTCCTGACTTACCGCACGATAAGCCTGCGACGCAGCAGAGCGCGTCGCACCCTCTTTTTCTGCGAAATGCCCATAGCGAATATTGACTAATTCCGGGAAATTCGTACCACGATATCTCGCAAGAACTTTTTCTCTTAGTGTCCTTTCCTTTTCTCGCTCTGCTGACTCCTCGATTGATAGTGAACGCCTAGTGTTTAAAAAAACATGGAATCCAATGGCGCATGAAGAATATGCCCTTAGACGAAACATTGCTTCTATTTATTCAAATAAGAAAATTGCACAATAAAGGGAAAAAAGCAAAAAATCACATTGCGAAAGTAAAACCCCTAGAAGAGGATAACGGAGCAGAGGTCGGCTCGGCCCCGGCTACCTGCCACGGCCCGCGCCCGGGAAAAGGCGGTCCGCAAAGAAAGACGAACACGCAGCGAGCGGCGAACGCGGCCGCAGCAAAAAGAAAGCAAAAAAAGGAAAGCCTGACGGAAGGAACTTCCCCGGAAAAGAGGCCTCCCAGGGGTGAGTCGGGGTTCTTCTCTTCTCCCGGCCGCCCGGGTTTCTGTTTTCCCCTGGATGCTCCGGGGCCCGTCTTCACCACTACCGCTCTTATTATTATTATTATTATTATTATTATTATTATTATTATTATTAGCGTTGGTCTCTTACCGTGATTGCCCGGATCTCGTCCTTTTGTTTTTCTCGTTGTTCCCTTTTAGCATTATTTGTTTTTTTATGTTTTATTGCACTCTTTTCTTTCCGAATTTCCTTGTGAAGGACTTTTTTTTCCTTATTGCTTTACCAGATGGCAGTCGCAGATATTGATCGTCCTGTGGCATTAATTGACACATCCTGCTATTCTGCAGATTGTAGTCTTTCTGCCCTGGTACCGCAACATGCAATGAAGCCATATCGTTTATTAGTTACAATGGAGCTTATTAAAAGTTTGGGACTAGATCGCCATTGTCGAACAGTCGTACCACCCCTTATTGGAATTGAACAGTTACAGACTTATCATGCAGAAGATTACATTTCGAACCTTGGTCTCCATAGCAGTCAAAGTTGGTTATGGAATACAGAAATTTCAAAGGTGACTTTTTCGGGGGATTGTCCTCCAGTAGAAGGGATAATGGAACATTCGCTTTCTACTGTAAGCGGTTCACTTATGGCAGCCATACTCTTGAACAGTGGAAAGGCTGATACTGTTATTCATTGGGGTGGTGGAATGCATCATGCAAAATGTGGGGAATGCTCTGGATTTTGTTATGTAAACGACATAGTTATTGCCATTATTGAACTACTGAAATGTTACAAAAGAGTCTTGTATGTGGACCTTGATATGCATCATGGAGATGGTGTTGATGAAGCTTTTTGTCAAAGCAATAGAGTGTTTACACTATCTCTTCATAAATTTGGCGAATCATTTTTTCCCGGTACGGGGCACCCACGTGACGTAGGATTTGGAAATGGACGTCATTGCACCATGAATTTGGCTTTGTGGGATGGTATAGATGATTTTTTCTACACAACAATTTTTGAACATGCACTTTCCTCAATTGTGAAGCGATACATACCTGATGTTGTGGTTTTACAATGTGGTGCAGATTCTTTGGCTGGAGATCGTCTTGGACACTTTAACTTATCGTCATGGGGACATGGAAAATGTGTTGAGGAAGTCAAAAAGATTGGTTTGCCAATGCTGGTGTTGGGAGGAGGAGGTTATACCTTAAGAAACGTTGCAAAGCTTTGGGCTTACGAAACAAGCATTCTCTGTGGTAAGAAATTGCCTTTGAATACAGTTGTTCCTGTCCAAAGAATGCCCCTGAGTGGCTGGTTATTTGAAGGTTCGACTCAGTTGTTAGTTGCACAAGATGAAGAAAACAAGCCACTTCCCGGAGTCAATGTCCAGCGAGCCTTTAGGATGGTCATTGAGCAAATTGATAAGCAATGTCCTAATATCAGCTTTCCCTAATTATATAAGGCTTATCTCTTGATATCATGTTTGAATATCACAAATAATATATGGACCGCATGCATCTTTTCATTTGTGCAACACGTGTGAGGAAAATCTCGTGTGCGAATCTTTTTATTTTTTGTTGTTGTTGTTATTGTTTTTTGTTTGTTTGTTCTTGTTTTTTTTTTTTTTGCCTATATGTGGCTTGTGTGGGTAAGAGTTGGAAAAAAGATCAGAAGAAATTGATGCAGACTCCAAACTCTGAGTGTGTCGGTCCTGAAAGTCCAGAGGCCGGAATTGCTTCATCCTGCCAAGGATGTCCCAACGCTTCCATATGTGCTTCTATGCCAAAAGGACCGGATCCGGATATTGAATTGATCAGACAGCGCCTATCAGGTGTCAAACGAACTGTCATGGTTATCAGTGGAAAGGGGGGAGTTGGAAAAAGTACTCTCACCAAAGAACTTGCGTTTGCTTTGGGCCAAATGGGACTAAATGTTGCCTTGGTGGACTTGGATATATGTGGTCCCTCTCTTCCACGTCTGATGGGCGTCCGAGGAGAAGATGCACATCAAAGCGCCGCAGGTATCGAGCCCGTTCTGGTTGACGAGACGGTTTCCATGATTTCTATGCATTACTTGTTAGGGGACAAAAATGAGGCCGTTCTTTTTCGAGGCCCCCGAAAAAATGGTGTCATTAAGATGTTTTTGAAGGATGTGATTTGGGGTGATGTCGACATCATGCTTATTGATACCCCTCCTGGAACATCGGATGAGCATATTACAGTTGCATCAATTTTGCAACAATGTGGTGGAGTAACCGGTGCCATTCTAATTACAACTCCCCAGTTGGTTGCAGAAGCAGACGTAAAGCGAGAAGTGAACTTTTCTCATAAAGCAAAACTTCATTTGCTTGGAATTGTAGAAAATATGAGCGGCTTCATATGCCCTAACTGTAAAGAAAGCTCTGTCATTTTCCCGCGTGCGAATTCTCAGGGAGCAGGGAAGCGCTTGAGTGATGAATTTGGGGTTCCCTTTTGGGGAGAAGTTCCTCTGGATCCTGTCTTAATGAAGGCATGTGAAGAGGGTGTCTCATTGACAGATATAGTTGACGGTAAAAGTCCAACTATTGAAATACTACAGTCGGTTGCCGCAAAGCTTGTCGCATCTCTGGAAATGGAATAAGCTACAAGGTATCTCTTACTGTTTGCTATATTTCTTTATTTCTAAATTGGTGGTGATACCAACCAAAGGGACAGAGAATTTGGTGGGGGAAAGGGAATCAATTTAAACGGAGTGGATTATAATTTTTATGATATCTGGATCTTCTGACACATTCTTTTATTTTATTTTTATGTACTTATTTTATTGTTGTCGTTGTTGTTGTTTTTACCTGTATTAAAAAACGCTCAGAAACCAATGTCAATAGTGGCTTCATTTGTTTCCGAATGTGTTCGAAATGGTCGTTGGATTCGAGGACTTTTGGCGCTTCATGGGAGTCTTCACTCAGATGAAGTAGATGTTTCCAAGGCAAGAATTCAATTGGCGACCACAATAATTAATAAAGATTGGTGCACTGCATTAGCTTTGGTGAGAACGAAAGATACTTTCTATTTAGATGAACTATCTAAATTCATCTATGAATGTTCTAGGAGTGCTTATTTTCCTTCAGAAGTCTTTGTTAACGTTGTTGAAACATTTCTCCAGAGTGTAAGAGGGAGGAATGAGAGCCAGAATCGGATTTTTGTTTCGGCCATTAAGTGGACAACATGGAATCAGGCTCTGCAGTTTCTCACCATGTTGGAATCCCCAGATGGAAAAAGCATAAAAGAAATATCTGAGTGGCTTAGGATTAGTCGCGTGTTTGGGAGCAATGAAAAGAGGTATATCATAAACACCGTACTTATGCAATTAAACTCCTCTGACCTAGACCACCTGAAGGTGGCAACTCAAGCTAATCAAAGAACAAAAAGGGCGTTACCGGTTTTTTCAGCAACAGGTCGACAAGAAAATTCTGGATTGGTTAAAGCCTTAAACTCTTTAAAGACAAATGATTTCCTCAGCATGACATCGGTAGCAGGGGTTGCAAATGCGACGATGCGTGGGGAAAATGTTTCGTGGAAACTGGCTCTTTCTCTTGTTTTGAAACATCGAGTTGTGGAGGATTTGAATGAAATGTTTGCCAGGCTAATCGGGGTCTGTTGTCCCCAAAACTGGCGCGTTGCTCTTGATCATTTCCATTTGGAAGGAAAATTTGCCTTGTGGCTTGCCTCATGCCAGAGTTGGAGAGCCGGTTTAATAGTATCACAATCGAATTTGATACCCGTTTCTGAGGCGTACGATATTCTCAGTCGATGCGCCACACCAAATACAGAATCAAGAAAACTCATCACTCTTTCTGGAGCGAGTAAGAGAATTTGTGCTCCCAGCAAAAGGGCAATTGCCTCAATGCTTGCCAGTGGATATCTTCTTGAAGAGCTTCAGTTGAGTGCGTTTTCAAAAGTATGTCAGCGTACGGGAGATTGGGAATCTGCACTCTTTCTTTTCGATCGTGTTGCCACAGATGAGTTTCAGCGACGCGCCATTTTTTCCCTTTTAGAGTCTTGTCCGAATACCACTACGGAGAAAGTACTTGGACTTGTGAATAATCTTCATCCTGCGAGTGCCTCAACAACTTACATGATGATAAAACACTCAAAGAGTTGGACTGAGGCTCTGCATATTTTGCGTTACGTAATGGCACGGGGAACCCGATGTAACCCGCAAATTTTGAGTGCCTTTATGGACGTCGATCCTCCGTTTAATGTTCTCTCTCTGGTGCTTGGAAAAATGAAAAATGCGACAAATAAAGGTATTCTTCGTCGTTTAAAGTCACGGGAAAATGGTGGTTTTTCTCGGTAATAGGTGGCAAAGTGCACACGATGGAATTCTATGAGTTTGAGACGGCAAAAATAGTCTCTATTTCTCATATTTTACACCTAACTGTAACAGAAAGTCAAGGGTGGAATAATTCAAAAAAAAAATCAACAGAGTGTGGCTGTGTCTTTTCAACAGTTTTTTTTTGTTTTTCTTCTTGTTTCATTCAATGAATCTGGGCGAAACCCAGTGTGTAGTGTTTCAAATAATGCTCGCCGTGAAAAAAGTGCCAACAAGGCCCTTTATTGATCAACAACCAGGAACGTCAGGACTTCGCAAGAAGGTGAGGGTGTTCCAGCAAGAAAACTATCTAGCCAACTTTATTCAAAGCACTTTTAATGCCATTGGGAAACAGGGGATGATTCCCGATACCCTTGTCCTTGGTGGTGATGGGCGGTACTTTCTCTCTGAGGCTATTCAGATCATTATCAAATTGGCTGCCGCCAATGGGGTATCAAATGTTTGGGTGGGTAAAGATGGTCTTCTCTCAACCCCTGCCGTGTCAAACATCATCCGTCAACGAAGGGATGGTGATGTCACGGCGAAGGGGGCCTTTATTCTCACAGCAAGTCATAATCCCGGTGGCCCTGAGGAAGATTTTGGTATCAAGTACAATACAGAAAATGGAGGACCTGCGGCTGAGAAAATTACTTCTGCTATTTACGAAGAGACCTTGAAAATTGATCATTTTCTGACCTGCCCAAATATTGGCACAGTGAACGTGTCAGAAATGGGTGACCATTTATTTGAGAGGTTCAGAGTTTCGGTAATCCATAGCACAGAGGATTACGTCCAGAGCATGAAGAAAATCTTTGACTTTCAAAGTATCCGAAATCTGTTAAATAGAACTGATTTTACGATTCGGTTGGATGGCTTAAGTGGTATTGGGGGCCCTTATATGAAGGATATTTTTGTTTCTGCCTTGGGCGTTCCAGAAAGTGCTTTGTGCGGTGCTACGCCATTGCCGGACTTTGGTAAGCAACATCCGGATCCAAACCTCACATATGCGAAGGAGCTTGTGAGAACCATGGGACTTGATTCCACCGGCAGGCCTGTTGCTGACTTTGTTGGCGAGGTGCCGAACTTTGCTGCGGCATTTGATGGGGATGCAGATCGTAATATGATTCTTGGCGAGCGCTTTTTTGTAACACCGTCTGATTCTTTGGCAATTCTTTCAGCAAATGCAAATGTCGTGCCATTTTTTGCTCAACAAGGTGGAATTAAGGCGGTAGCGAGATCTATGCCGACGAGTGGAGCTGTTGACCGTGTTGCAGAAATGCATCACCTTAAAATATTTGAAGTTCCCACAGGTTGGAAGTTTTTTGGGAATCTGATGGACAGCCGGGAGTTATTTGGAGGCGAAGATTACAATCCTCTCATTTGTGGAGAGGAAAGCTTTGGTACTGGTAGCAACCATATTCGTGAGAAGGATGGCGTGTGGGCAGCATTATTTTGGCTATCGGTAATTGCGAGTAAAAATGTGGATCCGTCAAAGCCTCTTGTGGGTGTAAAAGACATTGTTGAAGACCACTGGACGCGCTACGGGCGGAACTACTACTGTCGATACGACTATGAAAATGTGGCAGAGGATTCAGCCAAGGCTGTGATGGAGACTGTACAGAGGCAGCGCCCCCAGGACATTCCCTCCTTGCAGGGAAAACGCTGTGTCAAGGTTGACAACTTTGAGTACCACGACCCTGTAGACGGCTTGGTCTCCAAAAATCAGGGCATTCGTGTGATATTTGAGGATGGTTCTCGATTTGTGATTCGTTTAAGCGGAACTGGATCGTCAGGCGCCACAATTCGACTATACCTGGAGCATTACATGGAGCCCAATGCCGTAGCACGGCATATCCGTGACGGCACGCTGCCTACTCCTCAATCTGCGCTGGCCAATCTCATCGCCGTTGCGTTGAATGTCTCACAGATTTCGGAGCTTACGGGGCGTGACGCCCCCACAGTCATCACTTGAGCGGCAAAAGAAGTGGTAACGAAAAAAGGAAATGAACTGAATTTGTTTATTTTTATTTCTTTCACTCCCCCCTTTTTTTCTTTTTCTGGGAGGTGAACAACATAATATTTTAATGTTTAGAATTTGTTTCTTTTGGTTTTCTTTTTTTTCAAGCTCATGAAGTGTTGCCTGTTATTCATGTATAGAAAACGATAATGCAATTGTAACTTTATGGGAAATAACTCTGCCCGATTCATAAATGTATAACGTTCTTTCATGTTAGTTATCTGTCAGACAATTGAATAACGATGGTTATAAAAAGGACAAAAGAAAAAAAAAAGGAAGGAAAAGAGAATATGTAATTTTTCTTTGTTTATATGTGCGGTTTTATTCCATTCGGGAACAACAACAAGAACAAATAAGAAGCTTTTGTTTTCGTTGATCATTTTTGTACTCATATTTCCTTCTTCCTTTGGTGTTGCTCTCCAATATTTTCCCTTTTGGCCTTTTCTCCGCCTGGAATCAATGTGATGTGCGTCTGCTTATAATGATATACATTTATATATGAGGGTGAGAGTGGTGCAACAGCCATCGACAGTTCTAACCCCCATCTGTCAATGCGATGCATCGTTCACTTGGACATGGATTGCTTCTACGCTCAAGTGGAAGCCGTGCGGCTTGGCATTGACTGTCGTACAGAACCCTACATTCTTTCACAGTGGGGAAATTTAATTGCTGTGAACTACCCGGCACGAAAATGCGGCATCGCTCGCTTCGACACTGTGGAAAAGGCTCGAGAGAAGTGCCCTCATGTCAAGGTTTCTCACGTCGCCACGTACGCAGTGGGAGATACGGAGTACAAGTATCACGAAAATGCTCGAAAAGGAACACATAAAGTTTCCTTGGAACCATATAGGGAAGCTAGCCGCAAGATCTTTAACATCTTGCGCAGTTTTGAGGGCGTGGAAGTGGAAAAGGGCAGCGTCGATGAGGCATATCTAGACGTGACCTTGGCCGCCCAGCGAGAGCTGGCGTCGATCCGGCTGCCCAGCGCACAATGTTCATATCATTTGGAAGATGTCATGCACCCCGAAACTAATGTCATCCCCGACCGGCGAGCAGAGATAGACGCATGGCTTTTTGAAAAGGGAAAAGAATTTAATGAGATCTTTGATACGGCCCTGCATCCACAGGCCACAGTGGAGCATCAACTTCTCCTAGGTGCGGCGTCGCGAGTCGTGTGGAAATTGCGCGAGAAAATATACCAGGAACTTTGCTACGACTGTTCCGCTGGAATTGCACACAATAAAATACTCGCCAAATCCATCTCATCACGCCACAAACCTAATCAGCAAACATTGCTCCTACCGGACCGCGTTGCTTCTGCGGTGTGGGACGCCCCTTACCAAAGCATTCATGGTTTTGGTGGAAAGTTTGGAGAGTCCGTTTGCCGCGCATGTGGCAATGCAGAGTTGTTTCGCGATGCATGGCTGGTTCCACTGGAAAAGTTACAAAGTGTGCTTGGTGTTGACGATGGTACGTATGCCTTTTATAGACTGCGCTGTCATGGTAAAGAGAAAATACAAGAGCAGTCGGTTACAAAGACGTTGATGGCGTCCAAATCCTTTAGCCCTCCCACGTCCTCTTCAGAGGGGTTGCGAAAGTGGATAACAGTTCTTTCTAGTGAACTCTGCGCACGTTACAAGGAGTTTTGTGAAACCAACAACGCAAAGGGACAAAGGCTCAATGTGAAACTTGGAAACCAAGGTCTTCGCCAGCTAGGCGGTGTCTCGAATAATACATTGGCCTTACCGGAGTTGGTGACAACAGAAACTCTGATCGCCGCCGCCATGCAGATTGTTTTGGCAACTTTTGTAAGGCATCCTGGTATAATGATTAACGCAGTGACGCTGACCATTGGCTTTTTTAAAAAGCTGTCTGAAGTGGAAGGCAAAAATCGTGGTCGACAGACGATGCTAACGAACTTTTTTTCCTGCAAGGCTGCTGAGAAACGTGGAAGGGGCGACCTTGACGAATCGAATGTGATAACGCTCTCTTCTTCCTCTTCACCCTCGGAAGGTTCCACGGAAGAAAAAACTTCTTCCACGGAGGTAGTTATCATTGATTGAAGCCGTGTCACCTCACAGGTGTCGCATTGGCCGAATTCATTCATTCTTCTCCTTATATCTTTCTTTAGTGGTAGGACGAGGCGCGTTTGGACGTGCACGCAATCCACCTGTCCCCACATATAACACGTATTCCACCTCTTTTCTCCCCTCTGCATTGATGTGGAAGCGCTTTTCCACGAAGGTTTAGAATGAATCTCTACAACTGGGAGAACGAGTCACATAACCGCCGCAGCAAGATAAAAAAAACGGGGACCGTCGTTTTCCACGCCAATGAATCCGTAGATGCTTCTTTCAGTAACCTGCAGAAGGAGTACCAGATTGGACGAGAAGTTCACCCCTCTTTGGATGGCGATGAAAAGAAAGAGAAAAGGAAGGCGCCATTAATGACCGCGGCAACAGCGAAGGCCTTGGTAAAGAAAATGGGATTTACCAGCCTTTTACCGTGTCAGGCTCAGTGTTATCGCGGCATCTTTAATCGTCGGGACGTCATTCTTCATAGCCGTACCGGAAGTGGCAAAACCTTGGCCTATGCGCTTCCTATCATTGAGCGACACATGATACTGGAGAAACACGCCGATGCAGCTGCGACCGGTCCATTTCTCCTCATCTTTGTCTTCAGTAACGAATTAGCCGTACAGACGAAAGGTGTACTTAAAAATATTTATCCTAAACTTCATATTTGTGTTGCAGGATTTGAGGATCTCGCCTCTCAGAGATGTGACATCGTGATTGGCACAGTGCCTTCCATTGATGGGGCTATCCGTGGCAAGCAAAAGGATGATATTCAGAAAGGTCTTAAGCGAAAGCGTCATAATGAAGGCGAAGTGGAACAAACTGAAAAGGACGATTTCAATGACGACTGTGACGATGATAATGATGTGGAGGAAAACGAGAACGAAGAAGACTGTGGCAATTTAACCGAGGGAATCTTGGAGGCAGGTGCGGTGGATGCCTCTGAAGTCCGTGCGATTGTGATTGACGAAGTAGACCTGACGCTTGGTCCGCGCTTCTCTAACACTGGACGCCGCATGCGAAATCTTCTCAAGTTTATTCGCAAGGCCAACGGTTCCCTGACAGATGGTTTGATGAAGGATTTTCGATCCCACCACTACGTCCTCTGTGGTGCCACCATCCCAAACTGGGTGCTGAAAGCTGGTTTCCTCGGCGTGAAGAAGTACTATTACCAACTTGTGGCAGTCGGTATGGCTAAGCTTCCGGAAAAATTGGAGTGCTTTATGCTGCATTGTCCCTATACCTCTCGAGTAAAAACGGCGGCACGCCTGCTTGCTGTGGAGAGTTTTGGTCGCACCGTGGTGTTTGGCACCAGGCGACAGATTGAGGAGCTGGAAAATGAACTCTCAGCCAAGAAACTGGAGTTGTCATTTTGTTCGCTAAGCCCATCCAAGGATGAGATTGACAGAATTGCGGCACTGGAAGATTTTAATGGAGGCGTCGTCTCTGTCATCCTTTGCACGGATCTTGCCGCCCGTGGCTTGGACTTTGTGGATGTTCACATGGTGTTGATGCTTTCCCTGCCAATGTATAACATGTCCGTAGAGAATTTTGTTCACCGTGCCGGAAGAACAGCGCGCAACTCTCAAAGCGGTAGGTGTCTCCTCTTACAAGAAGAGAGAGAGAAAGATACAATTGAGGCCATTCAGAAAAACGCACATGTTGTGTTCAAGGTATACCTTCCGAGCGGTACAAAAGCGAAAGATGGCGATGCCACGAAATCAACCCGAGGGATGGAGAATTATCTCGCAGTTGCAAAACCAGCAGCGGTCAAGACCAAAACAACAACAAAAGGAAGTGTCACTTTTGCGCTTACGGTGAGGAATCCATTTAAGTACACCAATCCCAATGCCATCGTGCCCTCCGCTATAGATGTGTTGAAGAAAAACCTTGGAGAGCTCTTTGTGAATGCCAACATTATTGAAGACCATCATCGCGAAACCGTAACATTTGAGTACCCTGCTGACGAATCGCACGAAGTTAGGCGGAAGTTGTGGAAGTTTGCATTGAAAGAAATTACCCCAAACCAAGAAACGTAAACGAAAAAAAAAAAAAAAAAGGAAAAGGGGAAAACACGCATGAATCAACAAAAAGAAGGTGGATAGGGGGAAGGAATGCGCTGTTTTAGGCTTCCTTGCTCTTGTCATTTATACACATACATGCGCCAAGAAAATACACATCCGTGGTACGGCGGTGAGGGTGACACGTTTTTAATTTAAAAAAAAAAAAAAAGATAGACAGAGTAAATTTGACCGCATCGGGGAGGAAAGAAATAAAAATAAAAATAAAATGGAAAAGATGAGAAGAGAAATCGACTGACTGATTTTAAAAGAGGTGTGGAAAGTGTTGAGTGGTGGTTTTGTTTCTTATGGCCTTCAAACCTTCATTATTCTCTCCCGTTTGCTTCTTTCTTTTTTGTTGTTGTTTTTTTTTGCCTTTATTAAAGGATTAGCCTTGTGTGGAAAAAAAAAAAATTAATGGTGATGAGGCGGTGCATCGTTGTGAGGTCTATCGCGCAGTTGGCTGTGTTTCTGCGAGACGTCGTACAGCACGCCCCTCCCTCAGGCATTTCTTTGGTTGATGTCGAGTCCGAAATTAAAGAACGCATGCAAGCAATGAAAGCTGGGGCCGACGTGCTGGAGCTTTCTTCATCTTGGAGAGAGGCACTGACCGAAGTGAATGGCACACATTTTATCAGCGGGACAACATTGTACCCCTGTAACTGGGAGGAGAAGATGCAGAACGTTGCAGCTTCTATACCGTATGAGGGGGTAATAGAGAAAGAGCTTATTGGAAGAATTATAGAAGAGGAGTCGCGTTTTTTACCAGCTGTTTCTCTTGGCGAACCTATCTCCAAATGGGTACAGCGTCGATTCTCAAATATTCTCTGGGTCTCTCGCTCAGCAACGAATGGGACTCCCATCTACCGTGCTGTTGGAGAACCATTATCAATGGAGGCAGAGTGCATCGCCAGGGTACTGCAGTTACTGGGTCGCAGGAAACTTCCAGTGTATACTGATGTGAACCTTATTGTCCCGCTTCTCCCTGTCTCCATGAGTCCTAAGAAAGGGAACTGGTTGCGCTTCTTTGAGCGCCAAGCCGTACAGGATCACTTTGATGTGGATGTTGAGGCGTATGTTCGTGTGTCACCTGACTGCTCCCCTTCTACCGTGTTTGTAGACGCCACAAGTGTGGAGGTGGCACGGGTCGATGATATGTTAGCGGCGAAAGGTATTTTGGACTCCCTCTGTGCAATCAAGGTATTTCGTCGACCAAATGACCCCGTATGGTCTACAGATGATGTCATAGTACAAAGCTTTTTGGAGCCGGAGCATGCCATTGGTGCAGCAATAGCCCTTATGGAAAAGAGGAACGATTTGAAGGTGTATATCCTCTGTGGTGATGGAGCGAAGGAACGATATAAAACCGCGCTGGGCGATTTGCTAGGGCAGGAAGAGACGATAATTACGATATGTACGCCAAACAGTAACGAGGAGATATCCGTGAAGAAACGATAAGGACATGAAACAAATGGTGTTTTGAAGGAAAAGCGATGGATGCGGTGAAAAGGAGTAACTCAAGAAAGAAAAAAAAAGGAAATGAGACGATGAATGATGGATGGTAGCTGGCAGTTTTGTGGTTTTGCAACCAAGATTGGTTTCTTTTTTCAGGGGCTGTGGCGTCCCGAATCCCGGCATAATCTCAACCTGGAGCTTTAAACAAGTACAGGAATGACTGCATTGGCAACAAACTTTGAAGAACTCCTTCCTTTTCTTTTTTTTTTAATTCTGCAAGCGTCCATTTTTTTATTTTTCTTGTCTTATGGACGCGTTTCAGGCAAAACTAGACGCCCTTCAGAAACAGTCAAAGGAGCAAATTATGGCGACCATAACAGCGCTGCAGAGTGCGTGTGGCGAGGGTGTGCAACCTGTGAGAATTGCGGTGGCGATTGGTAATCGGCTAACACATGGTCAAATACCCAATTCCTTTCCTGTTATTTGTCTTATCGATGCGATGGCTGCAACGCAGGATGAGGCATGTATTGCGACGGTATTAGAGGAGTTCTGGCGAATTGCACCCTCCTTGTTTGTAAACTATTCCACAGCAGACGAGGCATTACGGGAAAAGGTGCTCCGGGCGGTGAAGCGTTGGGGAGGGAAAAGGCTGTTTCCATCAACTTATGGAGAAAAACTGTTGAGTTGCATTAGCGGAAAGGAGATGAATAAGATGGACTCTGAAAAGGTGCATCATAGCGTTGATAATAATGTTCATACGATATCGCATTCAGGCAACGCGACGAAGGATAAGATGAAGGAAGAATTTTCAAGATCAGAGGTATCTGGTTTCTGTGCAATCCTTCAGAGCTGTGTAAAAATGATTGAAGGCCTTCCACCTCACCGAGCAAGCATGTATCTGGATGTTGTTCGAAAGGAAAAGTTGCTTCATACACCGTCAAAGTCCGCGCTGCTTTTCTTTCAAGGCCTTCACGCTGAGTTAAGCCGTGAGTCCGCGCTGTATAATAGCAATGTCGTGAAGAATGAACACCAGGCCAATTCTGCTTTGAGTGGAAAGTTGGACACCAAAGCCGCTCTTGGAAACCTCCTGGATAAACTTTCTAAAGAACAGACCTCCTCCGTGGATGCGGCAACAGCGGCAGTAGCAGCAGCAGGTGGCCACAAAGATCTCGCATTCAATGTCATACGATACACGTCGCCCATGCAGTCTGACATTTGTCAGCGTCTCTCGGTGGCACAGCGGGCCGGATTTGGTGAATGGCATCGGCGAACAAAAAACGAGTATCATTACCCCAAAAGGGAAAGCAACACACGTAGGGAGTTCCGCGCTCCAGCGGGTTCACAGGCAGGAACACGAGCCTGGTTCCCCACCGAACAGCAGTGGATCAGTGAAAATGACATGGCGGCATTGAAATTGTGGTTACCGAAAGAGACAGTTCAAGAAAGGGATTCCTCCAATGTGTACAATGTGGTGCGAAAACGTGAACGCGATGCTTGATTGTAAGTTGTTTTGGGTCTCTCTCTCTCTCTCTCTCTCTCTCTCTCTCTCTCTCTTTCTCTGTGTGTGTGTGTATTTGTATGATTCCATCCTTCAATAACAACAGGAGAGTGGATCGTTTCCACCTAAATGTCATCTTCTTTAAAGGTGGTAAGAACAGGAGCATTCAGACTACTAACGTTGGTAGGCTTTTTATATGGCACTATATAAAGATATATCTCTGATTGAGTTTATTATTCCCTATTGGATCATGATGCTTGTTTCTTTGTTTCTGTTTTTTTTTTTTTATGAGTCGGAAAGGGTTTGTAAACCCCTGATGCACAGCTTGACAGGAGGCCGCCAGGCGGTTAATGAGCTCCACGTTTTCCTCCGAGCAATGAGCGGTGCGCAGCGACTTTGGGCGAAACGGATTGCCGCTCAAGAGGCCAAGGTAAGGCGCTTTATGATTATGGAAGACAACTGCAGGAAAAAACTTCGGAAGAGTGTACTTCGCTCTACCAATGAACAGCTAAAATATTTGGTAAATACCGATCTTCTGGGTGGTATGGAGTTGAAACTTCCCCCTCGTGCCGCGTTCAACGCCTTCCATATCCCTACAAAACAAGTTAGTGGATTTTCCGTCTTTGCCATGGCGCGTCTCCATGCATCTCCCACTTTGATGTCAGAAATTTCACGGATAGGTTTTATCGCCGATCTCCTCGGAGCATGGGAGATCCTCCCACCCTCCGGAAAAGAGCGATACGAGGCGTATGCAGAAAAAATTAGGCGCGAGACTGCCGCAGGGCAGACGATCAATTATAATCATCAGACATTCTCAAAATTAACTGGTAAAGAGGAGGAAGAAAACACCGATGCCACCTGGGAATCAACTGCATACCTTTGTTTTTTACGCGAGGGACAGCGGCAACTGGAAGCGTCGGTGGGTCCGCTTGAAGAAACGGATTGGCTGGCAATTGCACCGAGGGAGTGGAACAGCTTAACCCTGCGACAAAAGAAACGCTACTTTCAGGAGTAGGAGCCAGGAAGAAGAGGGGCAATAAAATACTTGTATCATTTTGGGGAGCTGTTCTTAATTTTATTTTTAGGAGCCTGTGAAGCGATTGTTCACGCGAAAAACGACTACCTAAATCAATATATATATATATATATATATATATATATATTGATATGAAGAAAATAGCTCCTTGCGATTTCTTTCTATCTTATGAATCTTTAAAAGAGGGCGATTTAAGGAATCAGGGAACCAATAGCTGTAATATGGAATTATTATTTTTTTATTTTTACAGCAATACCGCAATTTCTCAATCTGCTTTGAAGAAATGACATGGATTCCTTTTATAGGGCAACTGAATGGAGCCTTATCGGTAATTGCATGGCGAATGTGGCACGCCAACATAACGATATACAGGTGCAACTTGCCTAAATGGATGAAAAGGGACAGTCGGAATCAATGGTGACTGTCAGTGCTACCATAAATGGTTTACGATTGATTTCAGGAAACATCGCAAAGCACCGGGAGGTATCCAATCCTTACGGGGCACATTGCGGATCTCCGGGCGCCTCAAGCACCAAATTTTGAGACCCAATTTCTCTTGTCCATCATTTGGAGGCAGCCCGTGAGTTGAGGGTTTAACAATGGCTGATCATTGCGGAAATGCAGAGATAAAACTCGGACTACGCCGTCACCGTCGCGGACTTGCAGAATCGGAATGCTTAGCTTTAAAATCAGATGGAGGAATCGAATAACTACTTTTCGGCACGTGCGTCCAACACTGCGGTGGTGGACGGTCTTCTTGCGCAACGAGAATCGGTGCTTGCGGGGCGCGAACGCCATTTGGAGACAGCCCCTGCCCAACCCCAGGCACAACTCCAGGAACGAGAGGCACGCATCAGTGCCTTGGAAGCGCGGCTTGCAGCTTTGTGGTGCCGATACGCCCGGACAGCGAGGAGTTCCCTCTTCCAGGAGAGGGCCCCCAGATGCACCCGCACACGGGCCGAAGTTGGCGCATCGACACCGCCCCACCACGAGCGTTTGATGGCTGGTGACGTGCCAGAATCCACGTTTCCTCAACGCAATCTCACGGGAGAGATGGCGGGTCAACACCCATAAGTCTCAGGGCGATGTGGGGAGAACACATCTCCCTCACTCGATGCCTTTGCCCTCCCGCACTTCCCCCTTGGAAGATGATTCCGGTGCAGAGGATCAGGTACTGCATTTTCTTGCATTCGGCGTCGACACTTGGGTCCCGCGTGTATGAAATGAGGGCGTCTCCGGAGTCCTCGTCGACCTCCGATGCGAATACGGTTATTATTGGCACTAAGTGAAGTCTTGGGTTCAACTTGTCTTCGACGGTTTGGTGTTGTGCAGGCGCGCACTCGAGATAGATCGGGATCCCACCGATCAGCTCATGGATTTTGGCAGGACCCTACTGCAGACCTTCCGGATGCGGATCATGATGGCATCCGACCCCAGCATCACGCTCTCCAAACTTCGCGACCGCCTTCACATGGCTGTTCATGTGGCTGACACCTTCGCGAAGGCAGCCCTGCCTCTCGTGTAACGGCGAGCTACCCAACAACAACAAGAAGAACAAAGACTGTTGCGATGCCGATTGTGTCGTATTTATGGACAAGAGGCGTCTAATTACAACGCGCTTCCGAGAGGGAATTACTCACAATACAGGCGCCCTTCAAAAAACGGCAGAGGGGCTGCTGGTGGGCGGCGGACTACGGCAGCCCCCATCCAATCCGCCACCTCCCACCAATCCTCACAGGCAGCGCACCGCGCCGCCGACACTCCGCCCGACCTCTGAAATCGCCCGACGCAATCGTCGGGAAGGGCAATGGAGCTTATCCGCTAACGACGCTCGACTGTGGTACGACGAAGCACCGACATCCCCGCTTTGGAGCACCCGTATGAGGAGAGCGAAAGAGGCGACTCGAGAAATGTGTGCGCTGTCAGTGTGGTAGCAGAGAAGGCCTCTGGCGGGGCAATTCACAACCTTATGCCGCACGCGCGAACAGCCGATCAACGAGGAGGGCTGCGCGCCCTTTTGGCGGCAATATTAGATGCGGCGCCATAGTCCAGAGTGCGGCACGCCAGGATGCTGCGGTCCGTGTTGCGAATGGATCGAACCCCGCTGGACATGGTGATTCTGGGGTTACAAGGGGTTGCGGCGCGATTGGAGAGGAAAAAGGCGCGCCCCTTGACAAGGGAATGGGTGGATGGATATATCCACAGCCGGACTGACTGGAAGCAACGTGTTGCTTTTCGACCTGCGTGGATAACGGCGAGTTGTCGTTCCGAGATTGCAGCCTTAACCCCCAACAATTTCACGCTGGAGCATAATTTTGGATTGGTCCGTGGCGTCAATGACGGCGAGGGCGGACTCCCGCCAAGCTTTGCGGTTCGTCAGGATACGAGGAGGGCAGGACGCGTCCGACACTATAACGTTATGCAGGACACTTCGACGCAACGAAAGCTTACGAATCTGACGACTGCTCACGTGGAGCGATCTCTGGTTTCTTGGAATGCCACGGCGCACTCCACAAAGCAGGGTGCGTTGAGGCACGCAGCCCCAATCGTGGAGACATGCAATTTTGACCCACACGTGATCTCGCTGTTGGCGATGCACGTTGACCCGTTCGACCTTCCCCAGAATACTGTTTGATATTTGGGGAGATACACCACTGTGCTGACCCAGGTGTCGTCGCTGCTCGCATTGATGTGAAGGGAAAAATGCGAAGGGCATCAACTCTGGTTGAAAGGAGAGAAGCGTTTTTCATGCTTTTTATCATTGCGCTGCTACAATAACGCGACGCGAGCCAAAGACGCGTCCGGCCACTCCACAAGATGCACGAACCATCCCGCCGCAGCAACAAGTCAACGTGCCCGTGTTGAATCTGGAGTGGATCCAGAGCCGGTTGCACCCGGCCACCCTGGAGAGACTCATGCAAGTATGGGGACTCGTCGGGCGGTCCCCTTTCCCTCTGCCCTCCTCCGGCAAGGCGCGCGAAAGCTCACGGAGGATTCCAGTCGCCGACGCGCGATTGCTGAAGGAAGCGGGAATAATCGAGGACGCTTTTTCTGCAAGAACAGGCGGATAGATAATACCTTTCTCAGTTGTAGAGGAGAAAACCACCGGTTTGCGACGACGATGGATCGCGTGGCCACGCGACAGGGACAGAGACGACGCTTACGAGGCTAATGTTCCTCTTCTACACATTTCCCATTATTTGCCGCCTGTGATGGCTGAGGCCGCTTCCTGCCTGGACTTAAAGGCGTCCTTTTTGCAAGTCCCTTTACCGCGGGAGACTCGGCATCTATTTTGATGCCGCGTGGAGGACGGCACGCTGGTGGAGCTGACACGGCTCCCAATGGCACACAAGGCCGGCCCACAAATTCTCCAGATTATTATTACTTCGGCGATTGCGGTGGTGACGACGGTGGTTCGCCCCCTCTGGGCTGCACCTCCATTGGTGCGTGTCGAAGTATGGATCGATAATATACGCATTGCAGGGTCGATAGGCGATGTGACACGGTGGGAAGCCCAAGTGCTTCGTAATGCGGACGGCCGTCGCGCCACGATGGGGGAGGACCGCGAATCGGGTGCTGCGCAGTACACCTTCCTGGGGTGCAGTTTGATCACACTCACCGTGCGGTATCCCTGAGCGACAAGTTTGTCCGGTCTGCATGCGCCATGCCGGCGCTCAATTCTTTAACCATCGCGGAAATGGAGGTTGTGGCGTCACGCTTTTAGTATGCGGCGGCCATTTTGGGCACGTGTTTATGTGTCTACTGCTTTCTCATCAAGGCAGTGCGACGACGATTATCCGCACTTGACCGGGGGATTGTGCAGGAGACATCCCCGGTGAAAATTCCGCCGGCAGCGGTTGGCTTGGGCGAGAGACTGCGACACATCATCGAGGATACAACCGTAAGCGAATCATCGAGCCCACGGAAAAGGCGTCGGCCGCCATCATCAGGGACGCATCGCTCCATGGATGGGGAGCCGTTTTCATTCCAGATTCAAGCAACGTCAAAATTGCCGGAGGAAAATGGAATAAGATGCCTTTTCGCATCATGCAGGCCGAGGCACGCGCGGTACGCTTGGCCCTAATGGCTTTTTCCGCCATCCTGCCACGCACCGTCGACGTTTGGATGAGCAATACTTCGCTGCAAGGAGCTGCGAATAAGGGCGGCTCGAAACCACACGCCACGACGCGGGAGCTGAAACGGATATATGGGTTTTTCGGACCCTCGCGGAATAAAGGCATCCTTTGCTCAAGTACTGTCTGCGGAAACCCCCGCAGACGGCATATCACGCGGTCGTGTTTTCACACTTGAGGAATTAGCGAAGGGGTGGAACTTGCGAAGGGGAGCGGCGGGGTCTTGTGGCTGGAGGATCCCAAATTCTTTCACCTCGTGGGTAATAAATGTCCCCAATCCGAATACACTGCTCTACGTCACGGGAGCGGCTTTCCGAATATATATATATTTACATATGTGGTGGAAAATTTTATGATTTGACGGATCCACAGTTTTTCCATTCACCCCTCTTCTTTTCCGTTTTGTTTGATTTCTAATGATAAATTTAGGATACGGCCAGCAGTCCAGGTGGATATTCCTTTTTTTATTCATTTATTCATTTATATTGTCGGTGTTCGATGCGCTCGCACCTTTGTTTTTGCTCAAGTTATTCCGTGTGCGGGGTCGTGCTGCGCTTTTTTCCTTTTGCACATGCGCTGTTACGATGGGTTATCGGTGCGGACGGTGCTGGCCACTGTGGGCCCGTGTGTTGGACTCATGGGGATCCCTTTTTGTTGTTGTTGGGGGAATTGAATTATTGCGTTCTTTTTTGCGTGCACAGTAATTACCTCTCGTATGCATATGTGAATCTTTGAGGGCCGGGGCCATCCCCTTTCACAAGGCCACAGGGATTTTTTCTTGCGTGTCATTCTGCCCGACTCTCTCAAGACATTTGATCGTTTGACAGAGTGTTCCTGCACCGCTAGAGCACTCTTTTTGCACCGTTGTGGCGTCTCTCCCTTTATTTTGTCTCTGCCACGCGAAAATAGAGGACTCACACGCTCTCCCACACGACGGGTAATATTATGGAAGTTGAGTTAATGTGCATGCGAACGCGCTCCGCAACAAGGAACGCAGTCCGGTGGATGGTGCTGTTCCTCCTGATGCAGTACCTGGGCAGCCATCCCTCCTTTACCGCTGCAGGGGAGGAGGAGAAAGGAAACGTGGTTATTGAGATTGTGAAGTATTTCCACTACTCCAATCCGATTTTTTTTCAAAATTATGCCGGTGACGTGAGCTATTTTAGCTCTGATGACGTCTGTCATTTGGGTGGAGGCGTCCTTTCTGCGGATCAAACACCTGCTGCACATGTGGCCATCGCGGATGAGTTGAGAAAGACCGTAGTCCCTAATTACGACACAAGTTATGCGTACCTGGGTGGAGACGCCGACCACGCAGCGACTTCAACAACAGACCCCAAAAAAAGGTGTGGACGAGGTTTGAAGTGGGCAACGTTAAACTGCATCTTCAAGTGGAATCAAGGTGCGTTTGCCGACTCCTCGGATGATGGTCTTGGTGTTGCTTTTTTCAGGGGCACACTGTATACGCTTGTTGGCGTAGGACCAATGAACGGGTACAAGGCTTATTGGCCCTACCATTACCCTTTTCACGGCAAGACGTTCTTAATGCTTCGTCTGAATACGACGGATAACAGTGAGAACGCAACGTGGTATGATTGGTACCCTGCGCCTAAAGACCACATCGACACGCCTTACCTTTCATTTGGCGTCGTCTGTGAGGCTCAAAAAGGGTACGTCGTCAGCACTACGACACTTCCACCGGCTGTAGTGGTCCCGTGGCTGCAGAAGAATTGGTATTTTGTCTTGCTTGCAGTATTGCTGCCGGTTATTGCTGCCGCTGCGCTAATCACCGTCTGCTTCTACCGTTGCCGCGGTGTTTACGATGAATCGAAGTGGGTGGTGCACATGGTATTGCGGGAGATGAACGACAATCCCTTGTATGCAATTGACAGGAATGATCGAATCCACAATAATAACGGCCTGATGCTGGATGCAACGTTTGGTGATGAGGTGCTCATGAATGTTCCACCTGGATACGAAAGCTTTGAGGTCCCCACGGTGATAAAGAACCAAGGAAGCACCGTGTACGATGACGGAGATGTGTTTTAATTATTATTTTTTCATTAATTATTACTTACGCCTCTTTGCCGCCTTGCATGTGTATTCACGTGTCTCTTGCAGTTCCTGCCTGTTTGCCCACGATTTTTAAATTAAAAAAGAAGAGGTGTGGGTAGTGCAGTTTCTGTGGGAGAAAGGAAGCATCATGCGGAAAGAGCGGATCAAAAGACATGATTTGGCTTCGCCATTCTTTATTTTTGTTTGTTTCTCCCTCTCAGTTTAAGGCTGCGCGCGTGTAGGCGGTGTGCCCTTTTTCCCACCAGCATCTTCTCTTTTCCCTATTCACACTGGCGGCGACACGGCTGTGGGAAAAAAAGGAAGGAAAGGGAGAAACGTGTCGTTGTGAAATTGAATATTAATTTGTTAAAACTGCGTCATTACAATGGGGAAAATCGTTTTTTTTTTTTTTTACAATTTCTTTTACTTTGAAAAACGTAGGAAGAATGTGCGTCACGATGAGGCTGAGCAGATGATAAAGTGCATTAATTAACTGCTTTGTTTTTTTAACGATTGTTGGATTATTATTTTTGTAAGAGAGCGCGTGTTGATTTGTTGCGGTTTTTTTCTTTTTTTTTCTTTTTTGGGTTTTTGACTTGTGTATGGGTGTTGGATCCGCCCTCTCTCAAGTGTGTGGGGATGCCGGACGGTGCAGTAAGCCAAACTGTCACCTTCCATCGGTTTTTTTTTGATATTTCTTTGAATATTTAACGCGGCCTCATCCAGGCACGGATAACCATTTTTGTTGTTGTTGTTAATTTTTCTGCAATGTAGTCTATGAGCGTCTTTAGGGGAAGGGGTGTTTTATAGGACGAGGTGGGGCTTCGTCTTTGCTTTTGGTGTGGAACGGTTGGCCACTCTAATATGCGCATGTATATTTGTGTGCGTGTATTGTCCTTCCTTTTTCTTTCTTTTTGTTTGGGGTTTTGAGGTGGGGCATTTTCTTTACTTCTTCTATGTGAGCTGGTTTCCCTGCTGCGTGATCCGCCTTGACGTGGAGGGGAGTTGCGGCGTGCTGTTGGACTCTCCACTTCCTCCAAAGAAAACATACATACATATATGCGTATAAAATACAGGCACGTATTCTGTGCGGTGGAACTGTCTGTGGATGTATGCAGGCGACAAGGGAGGCTGCGTCTCTACCGTGCCCTTCTTCAAAGGGGAAACCGCTTTCCATGACGCTCCTGGCGGGGAATGGTGGCGGAGGAAGTTCGAGGTGCCTTTCGACATCTTCGTAATGATTCGCTAACGACGAGGAAGGTGGATCACAAGCTTCTTTTGGTGTGAGAACTGGCTGCCGCTATTCAGACCTACGCCGAGAACATGTACTGGTTCTATTCCCGAGATGAGGTTTCGAGGAGAATGATGCATCATTCCCTTGAGCAGCGTTGTCAGCGTATTAGGGAGATGGAGCGGCGCAATGCCGCGGGAAATGCGGCAATAGAAACGCCAGTGGTGACCGAATTCAAGTCATCGGTGTACCATGTGCATCCGGACTGTCACGGGAGGATTGAACAGATGCCGTTGACGCACAACCGTGGAATTTTGAGAGCGCGTGGACAATGTGGATCCGATGTTGGCGGTCCCCGAAAGAAGTTTTGTGCCCGTCGCTACAAGGCCTTATTTCCACAGGGTTGGGAATTGCACCAGCCTCCGCGTGCGAGTGTGTGTTGGCCTTTTTTGCTGCGTTATTAGGCCTTGGGATGCTGTTGTTGTCTTCTTTGCCTTTCTGCTTGCGTCTGTGTGGGCTGCCTGGCGAACACGCACCGCTGTTGAAGCGGAGGGGAATGAAGGCGGGATTTGGCCTGAGAAGGGTCCTGGTGCGTCTTTTTTGTGGCGAGCGGGACGGTGGTGAGCTTCACGACGCGGAGGTGTTCGACGCCGTTGTTGGCTTCGCAGTTGTTGCCGTTGTGCCGCTGTTGTATACATCTTTGCGACCGTTGGCAGGGAGGCGCAGGGCATAGGTTGCGCGGACGGCCCAGTCGTTCTCAGATATTTCTGCGGACGCCAAGGCCGTTGGTGTTGAGGAGTCGACCTGCTCGCCGTTCCTCCCGACTTCATGGTCAGTTTTGTCTGCATGGATTATTATCGACGCAGAGCGAGCCGCAGATGTGGAATTCGCAAAATTATTTTCCACGGAAGTGGTGTGTGCGTACGTGGATGGGGTCTTCCGGGGTCTTATGCGAACACGATGTAGGCGCCGCATTTTTCACGTGTGTGTTTTTCTTGCGCGCACCGCAGTTGGAGCGGATGCTGTTGTTCGTCTGGCGAGCAATGAGGGTACTGGTTGCTGTGGTGTTTCTACCGTTGCTGTCGAAGTGGCGGTGGCTCTGTCGGCTCCAAGCCTGTTTCGCCTGCGTCATTGCGCGTTGCTGCGGAGGGAGCGTCGACTCCATGACGCCGTGTCTCGCTATCTAGGCCCGGGTGTTTACTTGGACAGCCGTTGGGGGTCCCCTGAATTGTCAGACCGCGTTTGGCGTGCGATGGCGCGAAATGGTTTTGCCACAATGCGGTGTTGTCGTTGTGTGACGGGTGTGCGTCGACCAAATTGCTCTGGGCCAAGGAACGGGCCCGCCGAGTATTTTTTGCTTGGTGATCTGGTAAGAAGCAGGCGCCACGTGAGGTCCACACTATTCGGGGGAAATAAGTGCTGCAGATACCAAAGGGAAACCGGAGCATGAACCCTCCTGCATGATGTCTTTGCTGCGTCCTCTGGCTGGCTTTGTGATGCGCACGGGCGAAACATTCATTTTGGTGTTTGCCGTGGCATCATCTGCCGGTGTCCTGCAGTATTCGGCGTTTTGTTACACTGAGACGACGCTGATGTTATTGGGCCTACTGTTTTTTCTCTTTTCTCTCCCGTTGGGCCGTGGATCTCTCACCGCGGCAACACCATGAACGTTGTGCAGCCATGCTTTGAGCGGTTTGCTTATATAAAACCGCCCTCTTGGTGCGCACCTGTCCCCTATATATATATGTATTTGCGTTTATTTGCATAAAAGGAGGGAGGCAAGGGGGGTGGGAGGGGAGGTAAAGGAAGAGAGAGGGATTCCCGACGCGCATGGATGCGCCTAACCCAACTTCTTGGGAATCCGAGGGGAGATGGGGACCGGACCTGAGCGTGCAGTGCGAAGTTGGATGCGCTTGCATGTGGCCGGGGAGGAGGCCGCGGGGGCGCCTAAATGAGGAGGGAGAGAATTGAAGGAATCTAAAAAGAGGTGTGGTGGCGTCGAATGGTTTGCGGGGAATCTGGTGTCTGTGTTCCCGTGCGTGTTCCACATCATGCCCTTTTTTCTTCGACTCATCTCTCAGCCGAGATGCGGCCACAGCACGGGATTCGCTCACATGGGCCGCGCGTTTCCCGGGAACTATTTCAAGGCAGCACCTTTCTTCGACCATGAGTTTGGGGACATTGAGGCAGCCACACGGCTTGGCGACAAGCAGAAGCTTCTTTTCTACGCTCTGCGGCGGCAGGCCGAGCGTGGTCCATGCACGGGCGCGGCGCCGTCCATATGGTGGACGCGTAAGCGCATGAAGCGCGATGCATGGAACCAACTGGGCGAAATGTCTGTATATGAGGCGATGGTAAATTTTGTGAGGTTACTTGGGGGTGTTTAGGGTGAAGTCAACTGGGTGGAGAATTGCAAGGCTCTGGAGAACAACATCTTACATGCGGCGGACAAGTGGCAGCACACATGCCCCAGGAGAGGAGGAAAAGCGGTACGATGATGTGCGTGCCCGCCGGGAGCCCGCCGTGGAGACTGCAGGGCATTTGGCATCGCAGGTCGTTCGGTCGCGACGTGAGGCGCATCAACCGCGATTGCCGACGGCTGGAAAACAAACGAGGGAATGTGTTGCTGCGCGTCTGGCGCTCCCCACCCATCAAAGCACCAGCGGGCAACGCGGGCTTTCCTCAAGGCAGCGCCGACGCCGCGAGGGAGACCCGTCGCAAGGAGAAGTGGTACCCTGCCGCCGTCGCCACCGTTCTCCTGTCCGCCCACTAAATTGACGGAGGTGGCGTTGGGAAGCCCTCGGCCGCCTTCCCCATCCCCCGGGAGGCGCGGAATGGGCTGGGCGGGATGGCTCGGTCGTTCCGAGCGAGCGAGAGCGAGGGGGGGAGAATGAAGCGCCCCTTTGCGGAGTGCATGGCCGCGATTGGGGCGTCGCTGTTCGCGTTTCTTTTGTTTCTCTTTCAATTAATTGGCGCTGCCCTGCTCCTTGTGCCCCCGTTTGGGCAAATTTGTCTTTGGCCCGGACCGAGCGTGCCTTGAATGGCGCCCATGGGCTTTTTGGATGCGCTCTTTTATGGTGTTCCCTCTCTTTCGCCCCTCTCCCACGACTATTTCCCCCTCAGCCTCAGTTGCGTTTCTTTTTTTTCTCACGTCCAGTTGTGTTCGTACCGTGGCCCGATGGCGGGTGCGCTGTAACGTCACGCCAACGTCAACGTCCACAAGGAACCACGAAAATATGAAGCACGTGGTTGGCGTCTTTGCGGAGGGTGTGGCTTCAGGGCCTTCTGACCCGACGAGTGTGAGGCGCGTTGATTGTGGGAAAGCGGTGGTTCCGTTCCCATGTTTTGCCGAAACAATTTTGCTTCGTGCGCCTTCTTTGTTTGGGCGGCGCAAAGCCCGCACGATGCTGATTGGAGGCGACGGGATGCGTCCCGCTGGCGGGGGTGGGGCCCCAACATCTCTCGGGGGATGGGTTTAACGCAGAAGAATGAAAGTTGACGGCCGACGAGATGAAGAAGCCTGCGCTTCACGCAATAGAAAAGGTTCCGTGGGGGCCCGAATGCACCACGTGGAGATGTTTTTCTTTCCTCTCCCACTTCGCCCACACAATGGCATGAACCCTTCTCCCGTGTCCGCCAATACAATTAATAAATAAGTGACAAGCCGCATGCATTATAAAATTTCGACGCAGAAGCCAAAGAGACGGTGATACCAGGGCGACTCGCCCACTCACGACCCCCTCGGGATCGCCGAACCACACCGACAGCACGCAGCTCACGAAACGCGCAACATTGTTGTTGTGCACGGTGTTATTCTATTTTTACGTTTGCGTGGGGTTTCCTATTGAATGCCGCTCTTTTGGTAAAAAGAAATATGCGACCGTCCGTCGCCACCAATTTCGGTGCGAAAAGTCGGACACGATGCATGAATCCCCATTTTGTGTGTGTAGGCGATGTTCCTCCATGTCGTTCCTTCCGGATTGTCTTTTGTTCCGCTCTCTGCGTGGGTGCGCCACTCTACTCTCCACCGAAGTGTCTGATGTATTGCCGCTGTTGCTGTTTTCCTCCTTCACTTCTTGAACACACGCTAGGAAAGAAGGAAAACAAGCGCGAATCGCTACTGTGAAATTTGAAGGCTCTGAAAGTAACAACACCAAGACACCGCCCACACACATATTTATATGCTCTCACGTGTTGCAGCAGTGAAGGCACCCCGCACACACAACCGTCGTCGCCGCATGACCGGATCCAGCGGAGGGAGGGAAGGAAGAGAAAGTGAGCAGCAGAGGCCCAGCATGTCCCGGCGCGTGTTTGCTTCTGCGGTGCTGCTCCTCGTCGTGTTGACTTCCTGCAGCAGTGAAGCCACTTACGGCAAGGAGGGCAATTCAAGGAATGGAACCATCTTTGAAGGAGGGAATTCGTTTAGTGATGCAGAGAACAAATTGTTGGTACAGGCGTTTGACTCGTTCCGTGCACCTTCTCTTGCTTACGTCAATGGTGTCGTTGTGGCCACCGTTGAAGCGCATTACACAAACTCCACGGATAACAAATCGTGTGTCAGTCTTGCTGCAAGGTCGATGGAAATTGATGGAGGGGAGTGGACAAATGGAACTGCCATCGTGTTTGATCATTACGACGTGAAAATTGACCGCCTGCTGACCCCAACTACCATTGTGGATGAAATAGATGGTGCAACAAATGCTCTTGTCGGGGGTTATGGCACGTCAACGACTCCATTGACGGAGGTGACTGATGGTAAATATTGGGCGCCCAGGATGGCGAATGGTGTTGTTTCGTATGGCACAGACGATGAGAAAAAGAAGGAGTTTAGGTGGGGAATTCAAAGCACTACGAATCTTCAGGGCGTTTTAAAGGATTACAGCACAAACCCCAAACCCTTCAAACAATTTCTGGGTGGTGGTGGCGCAGGCATTAGGATGGAGGACGAGAGTCGCTACGTGCTGCCTATTCAAGCCTTGAAGGATGATGGAAAGGTTGTTTCGTTGGTTATCCTCGCCAAAAAAACTTCTTATGGCTGGGAGTTTTCAAATGATACGAGTGATGAGGGATGCATCCAGCCTGCGGTTCTTGAATGGAAGGAAAAAAAGCTTATAATGATGACGTCGTGTGATGACGGCAGCCGCAGGGTTTACGGGTCAAGCACCATGGGGAATTTGTGGACGGAGGAATACGACACTCTTTCACGCGTGTGGGGCAACTCACGTACACGTGTGGGGCACGGCGTGCAGGGTGGCTTCGTCAGCGCGATGATCGATGGACAGAAAGTCATCCTCGTCAGTCGGCCGGTATATTCTGAGAAGGATAAAAAAGAAACGGGCCGACTTCACCTGTGGCTGACGGACATGCAGCGAATTTATGATGTTGGGCCGATATCCGCTGAGAATGAGAACGTCTCCGCCAGCACTCTGCTGTATGCCACGGTCGAAGCGCAGCCATTTAAAGAGGAAGGAAAGAAGGAAGAGAAGAAACTGTACTGCTCGTACGAGGTCGCTGCTGCAGAGGACGGTAAGTACAACATTGCTTTTGTGGAATTGACGGAGAAATTGGAGGACATGAAGAAGGTATTGGCTGCATGGAAGGAAAAGGACGCGCAAATTGCGAAGGAGTACCGCTGCGGGAATGAAAAGAATAATTGGAGCAGTGAGTGTGATGAAGCCCTCACCAAGGGGCTGGTTGGCCTCTTATCCAACAAGTCAACTAACAACACATGGAGTGACGAGTACCTCTGCGTGAATGCAACCGTTCACGGGGAAGTGGAAAGTGCTCCTGATGGTGGATTGACGTTCAAAGGACCCGGAGCGTGGGCGAAGTGGCCTGTTGGCGACATGGGGCAGACTGTGCCGTACCACTTTGCGAACGACAAGTTTACTCTTGTGGCGACGGTGTCCATCCACGAGGTGCCGGAGACAGGCAGCAGCTCCATCCCTTTGATGGGTGTGAGGATGAAAGATGCACAAGGCACGGTGCTTTTTGGTCTGTCGTACACCCACGACAAAAAGTGGAGGATAATCTTCAACGGCAGTCGTTTGACGCTGCCGGCGCATGATGAGAATGCTGGATGGGAAGCAAACAAGAAATACCATGTGGCACTGCAAATGGATTGTGATGATGGGTTGTTTGTGTACGTGAATGGAAAGAGGATATACGACCGCGAATTCGATTATGAAGATGAGGATTACGAGGGCTATAAGAGCTTTTATGACAGGTCACAAAAACTGTTGAGCTCCCACAGCATCTCGCACTTTTACATTGGCGGGGACGGCAAGAGCAGCTCGGACAACATTCATGTGACGGTGAGCAACGTCCTGCTGTACAACCGCTTATTGCAAGATGATGAGCTCAACCCACTAATGAAGACGAAGGCGGCCGCTGCTCCGGAGGCGGAGGTGTCGGCCCCGGAAGGTGCGCCTCAAAACAGACATTTGGGACAAGCTTCTGAAAAAGACACCACACCATCACCACAAAATCAAGGATTATCACCGGAAAAATCAAAAAATGAAAAGTATTCAGCAGGTTCCGGGCAGACAACTTCTGCTGATTTCACTGGCTTGTACACCTCAGCCGCCGAGGGGGAAGTGGAAGAAGTGGCATCCAGCAGTGTTGGCTCGGCGTCCTCATTGGCTCCAACAGCGGGAGAAGGCAGTCCTCAAAAAGCACCTGAAACCGATGTGCTTGCCACTGAGGATCACTTTGAACGTGAACAGGAGCACTCGTCTCTCAGCGTGGTTCAGCCGATGACGGAGCAGGCTGAAGAGGCGGTTGTCGCCACTCCGCAGAGGAAAACCACTGAAGATCGGCCGCAGCACAGCACTCTATCTGATGCTTCAGAGGACATGGAAGAGTCGTCGTCCCATTCCGCCACGCTCACCAGCGACGAACAAACCGTTGACCCCGAGGAGAGGAAGGACACAAATCCCCACACTGCCGTGGGTGCGAGCAGCGGCTCCGACTCATCCCACAGCACTGAGGTGGCGTCCGTGGACGGTGCCACAGACCCGGCAACTGCTCAAGGCCATGATGAAGTGTTGGATGGCGGTGATGCCGCAAAGGATTATTTGCGCACAACGCCTGGGGAAACCAAGATCCCATCGGAGTCCAACGCCACATCGCTCTCGGACCATGACATTTTGCTTGAGCACGGGCATTTGAGCGATTTGGCGTCCATGGCTCTAATTGGTGACAGCACCGTGCATGGGTGTGTGTCTCGGGTGTTGTTGCTGCTGCTTCTGGGGCTGTGGGGCACCGCGGCTCTCTGCTGAGGCGTGAGGAAGGAGTGTAATTGCGGCTTTTTGTGGAACAACAACTGTGCAGCTCCCCAGCACTACTCACTCAACTTTTTCAAGGATACTTCTTTTTTTTTTTTTTTTTTTGCGTCTCTTAAGTTTTTTTTCTTTTAATTTTTTTTTCCTGTTTTTCCGTTTTCTTTGTTTATTTTTCTTTTTTCTTTTTTTTTTCCCTTTTTTTGTTTTTTATTGTTTTTTGTTGTTTTTTCTTTTTTTTCTGTTTTCTTTTTATTGCTGGTGCTCTGCTGAAGTAATCAGCATTCCTGTTTGTGTGTTTTTCCCCAAAAAAACGGTCGCTTGCTAAACACCGTCACGAGTGACGTGCTTCCCCCTTTTTTGTTTGCTTTTTTTGCCCACACGCGGTGCCGGCCTCATTGCTGTGCGTCCCACGGACTGCACAAGAGGAGGAGTGGAGGAGCAGGCCGGATGCCGCATGGAATGTGAGGGATTTTGTGTGGGCTGGTGGGAGAGTACAATTCCTTTTTTTATTTGTGTGCGGGCAGTATGTATAAACTCAAGAACACGGTTGTATTGTGCTGCGTGGCACATGAAATGACATATCTGCCGAGTCAATTGTTTTTTGTTTTGTTTTGTTTTCTTTTTTGCTTCTTTTTTCTTTCGGTAAATCACTACAGCCTCTTTTCCGTCTGTGCCGTGTGTCCCATGTCACTTTTTGTTGCCGTGTCCCGTTGAGTGTCCCACTGCTGGCTGTGCTGCTGAAATGCCTCCATTCTTTTCTTTCTTCCCTGCTAGAGGCACCGATGGTCCGCGACGACGATTGTTTGTGCACTCCTTTACGTTGGCACGAGGGTGACTGGGCGCCT
>NW_001849242.1:0-4931 GCF_000209065.1 Trypanosoma cruzi | reverse complement strand
GAGGTGTTTCTTCGCAATTCTTTGCTGTGTTGTGAATTTTGTCTGACTGCGATTGAGGGAATCAGGGAACTGTTAGCGTCCAGACGATTTATAATTATTTTAGTTTTCACAGCCACTCGCGATCCCTGCAAGCTGGTTGAAAGAGATAACAGTGTTTTCTTTTACACGGCGACGGGGTGGAGAGACATTGGTGCTCGCATGTTGGACTTGGCACGCCAGCATGGCGATGTCTGGGTGCAGCTCACCTTTATTGGTGGACCCGAGCCGTTGGATGCGGTGGTAACCGTCGCTGCAACAATGACAGGCCTACGCTTGGTTTCAGGAAACATCGCCAAGCACTGGGAGGAGCCGACCGTTGCGGGCAATTTGCGAATCTCCGGACGTCTCAAGTACCAAATTTCGAGGCACAAATGCTCCTGCCCATCGTGTGTGTGCTGCCCGGGAGTTGTGGGTCCAGCAAGGGCTGATCATTGCTGAAAGGGCGGAGGTTGAGCACCGACGACGCCAACGCCGTCGCGGACGTTCCGGATCGGAGTGTGCAGCTTTACTCTCAGATGGAAGAGGCGCATAATTACTTGTCGGCACGCGGATCTCACATTGCGGTGGCCGGCGGCATTCTTGCGGGACGCGGAGACGCCGTGCCAACGAGAAGCGCCCACCTCTCGGAGAGGGCCGCCAGATGAACCCCCACGCATGCATGCGCGACGATTGCGGAGATACGCAGCCAAATCAACCGCATCGCATGATGGCTGGTGACGTGCCAGAATCCACGTTTCCTCAACGCAATCTCACGGGAGAGATGGCGGGTCAATACTCATTCGTCATTGGGCAATCTTTGGCGACCATATTTCCCTCACTCGATGCCTTTGCCCTCCCGCACTTCCTCCTTGGAAGATGATTCCGGTGCAGAGGATCAGGTACTGCATTTTCTTGCATTCGGCGTCGACACTTGGGTCCCGCGTGTATGAAATGAGGGCGTCTCCGGAGTCCTCGTCGACCTCCGATGCGAATACGGTTATTATTGGCACTAAATGGACGCTCAGGTTCAACTTGTCTTCGACGGTTTGGTGTTGTGCAGGCGCGCACTCGAGATAGATCGGGATCCCACCGATCAGCTCATGGATTTTGGCAGGACCCTACTGCAGACCTTCCGGATGCGGATCATGATGGCATCCGACCCCAGCATCACGCTCTCCAAACTTCGCGACCGCCTTCACATGGCTGTTCATGTGGCTGACACCTTCGCGAAGGCAGCCCTGCCTCTCGTGTAACGGCGAGCTACCCAACAACAACAACAAGAACAAAGACTGTTGCGATGCCGATTGTGTCGTATTTATGGACACGACGCATCTACACGCAATGTGTGCCCCAGAGGGAATTACTCACAATACAGGCGCCCTTCAAAAAACGGCAGGGGGGCGGCCGGCCGCTTACGAAGGCGGAAGAAACCAGCCCCATCCATTCCACCACCTCCCACCAATACCCACAGGCGTCGCACCGCACCGCCGACACTCCGCCCGACCTCTCAAATCGCCCGACGCAATCGTCGGGAAGGGCAATGGAGCTTATCCGCTAACGACGCTCGACTGTGGTACGACGAAGCACCGACATCCCCGCTTTGGAGCACCCGTACGAGGAGAGCGAACGAGGCGGCTCGAGAATTGTGTGCGCTGTCAGTGTGGTAGCAGAGAGGGCCTCTGGCGGGGCAATTCACAACCTTATGCCGCACGCACGAACAGCCGACCAGCGAGGAGGGCTGCGCGCCCTTTTGGCGGCAATATTAGATGCGGCGCCATAGTCCAGAGTGCGGCACGCAAGGATGCTGCGGTCCGTGTTGCAAATGGATCGAACCCCGCTGGACATGGTGATTCTGGGGTTACAAGGGGTTGCGGCGCGATTGAAGAGGAAGCAGGCGCGCCCCTTGACAAGGGAATGGGTGGATGGATATATCCACAGCCGGACTGATTGGAAGGAACGTGTTGTTTTTCGACCTGCGTGGATAACGGCGAGTTGTCGTTCCGAGATTGCAGCCTTAACCCCCAACAATTTCACGCTGGAGCATAATTTTGGATTGGTCCGTGGCGTCAAGGACGGCGAGGGCGGACTCCCGCCGAGCTTTGCGGTTCGTCAGGATACGAGGAGGGCAGGACGCGTTCGACACTATAGCGTTATGCAGGACACTTCGACGCAACGAAAGCTTACGAATCTTACGACTGCTCACGTGGAGCGATCTCTGGTTTCTTGGAATGCCACGGCGCACTCCACAAAACAGGGTGCGTTGAGGCACGCCGCTCAAATCGTGGAGACATGCAATTTGGACCCACACGTGATATTGCAGTTGGCGATGCACGCTGACCCGTTCGACCTTCCCCAGAATACTGTTTGATATTTGGGGAGGTACACCACTGTGCCGACCCAGGTGTCGTCGCTGCTCGCATTGATGTGAAGGGAAAACTGCGAGGGGCATGAACTCTGGTTGAAAGGGGAGAGGCGTTTTTCATGCTTTTTGTCATTGCGCTGCTACAATAACGCGACGCAAGCCAAGGACGCGTCCGGCCACTCCACAAGATGCACGAACCATCCCGCCGCAGCAACAAGTCAACGTGCCCGTGTTGAATCTGGAGTGGATCCAGAGCCGGTTGCACCCGGCCACCCTGGAGAGACTCATGCAAGTATGGGCACGTCGGGCGGTCTCCTTTCCCTCTGCCCTCCTCCGGCAGGCGCGCGAAAGCTCACGGAGGATTCCAGTCGCCGACGCGCGATTGCTGAAGGAAGCGGGAATAATCGAGGACGCTTTTTCTGCAAGAACAGGCGGATAGATAATACCCTTTTGGTTGTAGAGGGGAAAACCACCGGTTTGCGACGACGATGGATCGCGTGGCCACGCGACAAGAACAGAAACGACGCTTACGAGGCTAACTTTCCTTTTCTACACATTTCCCATTATTTGCCGCCTGTGATGGCTGAGGCCGCTTCCTGCCTGGACTTAAAGGCGTCCTTTTTGCAAGTCCCTTTACCGCGGGAGACTCGGCATCTATTTTGATGCCGCGTGGAGGACGGCACGCTGGTGGAGCTGACACGGCTCCCAATAGCACACAAGGCCGGCCCACAAATTCTCCAGATTATTATTACTTCGGCAATTGCGGTGGTGACGACGGTGGTTCGCCTCCTCTGGGCTGCACCTCCATTGGTGCGTGTCGACGTATGGATCGGTAATATACGCATTGCAGGGTCGATAGGCGATGTGACACGGTGGGAAGCCCAAGTGCTTCGTAATGCGGACGGCCGTCGCGCCACGATAGGGGAGGACCGCGAATCGGGTGCTGCGCAGTACACCTTCCTGGGGTGCAGTTTGATCACACTCACCGTGCGGTATCCCTGAGTGAGAAGTGTGTCCGGTCTGCATGCGCCATGCCGGCGCTCAATTCTTTAACCATCGCGGAAATGGAGGTTGTGGCGTCACGCTTTTTGTATGCGGCGGCCATTTTGGGCACGTGTTTATGTGTCTACTGCTTTCTCATCAAGGCAGTGCGACGACGATTATCCGCACTTGACCGGGGGATTGTGCAGGAGACATCCCCGACGAAAATTCCGCCGGCAGCGGTTTGCTTGGGCGAGAGACTGTGACACATCATCGAGAATATGGCCGTAAGCGAATCATCGAGCCCACGGAAAAGGCGTCGGCCGCCATCATCAGGGACGCATCGCTCCATGGATGGGGAGCCGTCTTCATTCCAGATTCAAGCAACGTCAAAATTGCCGGAGGAAAATGGAATAAGATGCCTTTTCGCATCATGCAGGCCGAGGCACGCGCGGTACGCTTGGCCCTATTGGCTTTTTCCGCCATCCTGCCACGCACCGTCGACGTTTGGATGAGCAATACTTCGCTGCAAGGAGCTGCGAATAAGGGCGGCTCGAAACCACACGCCACGACGCGGGAGCTGAAACGGATATATGGGTTTTTCGGACCCTCGCGGAATAAAGGCATTCTTTGCTTAAGTACGGTCTGCGGAAAACCCCGCAGACGGCATATCACGCGGTCGTGTTTTCACACTTGAGGAATTAGCGAAGGGGTGGAACTTGCGAAGGGGAGCGGCGGGGTCTTGTGGCTGGAGGATCTCAAATTCTTTCACCTCGTGGGTAATAAATATATATATATATATATCCCATCCGAACAGAGTGAACCGGCCACGATTGCGGTTATCGGATGATATGCGCTTACTTGGCGGTAAACTTTGAGGATGTAGTGAACCCACCCTTATTCCATTCATCCCCTTTCATTCCCGCCCTGCTTGGTTTCTACTATTGAAAAACACCAGATCCGGCCAGCCGCCCAGGTGAACATTCCCTCATGGAATTGCTGTTGGCGCGGGGCGGACAGCATCGACCAGCGCCCGGACCAGCCGCGCATTACTGGTGCACATCGCGGCACCATGGGGTTTTGGTGGCGCGCGTTGCGGTTCCGTCAGCAGCGCCATCCGCACCATGTTGCTGCCGAGCGAGGGTGTGGAACGCCGCCGGCCCCACTCTGGCGAAGCTTCTGGCGCTGAGCATGAAGCGGGATGACGAGAATGCGTTGCATTGTGTGATGGGTGGGACGGCGACGCCCCGCATCCTGAAGCCACTAGCTTCAGCCTGCCGGGTTTCCGGCACCACGGGGCCGCTTGCACCTGTCGAGGCAGCGGTGCGTCCGCTCTCGTACGTGAGGGGCTGCGGGCGGAAGCGGGACCGGCCCTCGCCGCCGGCATTGGGGTGGCGCAGGCGGCCGTCCATTCAGAGGCAGGAATGAGACCGGCGTTTTTGTTGCTGTACCTCCCTCCCTCCTCTGCGAAGAGTGTGTCGGCGGAGGAATTTGATGGGCCGTTCTGCGCGGACGGGCCAAACCTGACGGGCGCAGGCACCAACGCACACACGGAGGCTTGGGATTGCAG
>NW_001849241.1:29156-44839 GCF_000209065.1 Trypanosoma cruzi | reverse complement strand
GCGCCACGACGTACGTCAGGCTCGGGAAGCGCATCGCAGCCCACGCACTCGCAGCGTCCACGCGCGCCACCGCTGGAAGGCCGCCGTCACACCGCAGTGCGCGCACCCGAACACTGCGGCCAGCAGCGCGTTGCCCATCACCATCCACAGCGGGTCAAGGGCAGCGAACACCGACAGGAAGTACGGCAGCGCAACGGTGCTCGCACGCTCCTGCGCCGAGGCGCATGGCATCCTCGCCAACACGCCGAGCGCCTGCATCTCCAGGACGGAGCCCAGCCCGCCAGTCACCACCACGGCAACAGCCGCCGCACCCGCAACAACGCCGGTGATCGCCGAGAGAGCGCTGGCAGCGGCGGGCAGCGTGTCAGACCTGATCGTGAAGGACCCAAGCAGCACTCCCTTGCAGCCGCCGAACACCGCCGCAGCGTCGCACCGAATGACTATCGTCTCGTCGGCAGCAGTGAAGTAACCGCGGTGCACGGGCACAGCCAGCTCCAGGACGGTGGACGGATTCGTCGCATTGCGCACCCACGTCGCGTTGCTCAGCATCGCTCCCCACGGACCGCCAAACCCGCGCGGCTGCGCCGTCGAAACCGGCACAAAGCTCAGGTGCGTGCCGAGCTGCGGGTCGCGTGCCCAAAGAAACGGCGGCGGCAGCGCCACCATCAGCAGCGTCGGGACGGCACTCCCACTGCCACGGATGTCGCTCTGCGTCAGGCTCCCACCAGCCGCCGTCGTCGTCACGGCGAGCGTCGGGCACGCCACCTCGCTCCACCACAGCGTGCTGCTCACCGACGCCGTCGGGGTCCGCGTGGGCGACAGCGCCACCGTCTCCGTCACCTGCAGTGTCTCCGTCGGCCCGTAATGCGTCGGACTGTAGTGCGCCGTGCTCAGGCTCGGTGTTGGTGTCGGCGTTGTCGTCCACGTTGAAGTCAGGCTGCGCGTCTCCGTCAGCGTCGCCGTGTGGCTCAGCAGCGGCATGCCGGGCGTGCGGTTGCACCCGTCCACGTGCGGCAGGTACACCGGCAGACATTCGCGCCCGTACCCGCCATCAGCACAGCGGCAGCGACACGACCCCGACATCGCCCTCGTCGCAGCCGCAAAGCAGTGCACGTCGGCATCGCACACGCCACACGCCACGGGGCGGAATTCCCCGATGATGCCGGCGGACCTGTAGTCCATCGGCTGCACCGCCTGCCCGTTCAGCGTCAGGCACCCCACGACGAACCTTCGGCCGGTGCCTACAAGCGCAACGGTGCCGTCCATCACGACGGGCCCGCTGCCAGCGTTCCCATAGAGTGTCAGTGTGCTCTGGACAAGGTCCGCACTGCGCGGGTACGACGGCACCGACAGGAGCCTGCCGCTGATGCTGTTGCCGCGCACCGACAGCCACGACCCGGAAACAAACGACGCCAACCCCCGCAGCACAAGCAGCGCGCCATCGGTCAGCGCACCGGCGTTGTCGTTCACTACGACGGCGGACGCGTTGGCCTCCACACCGCTGCCAAACACCAACCCATGCGCGGCGTACACCTGGCTCCCCGACACGCGCAGCACAGCGCTCCCAGACGCAACCACGCGCGCACTCGCGTACAACGCAAAGTCGCCACCGAGCACAGCCGCGTCCACCGCGACACCGCCACCGACAAGCTCCAGCACCGCGCCGTCCACCACCACCGTCCGCCCACCAGTCATCACCGTCACGAGAGCAACGCCGGACACAACCAGCACGGACCGCACGAGACGCAGGCCCGACAGCACAAGCACCGGTGCGTACGGCGAGGACTGCGAGCCGGGAAGATACACAAGCGGCGTCGACCTCGCGGCAACCAGCAGGGAGTCCGTCACCGTCAGCACAGACCCCGCGGGGAACGTGCCGGTCAGCACAAGCGCACCGTTCAGCGCCTCCACATCGCACACCGACAGCTCCACCGGGCCGCTCTCGTCGCTCCCCGCAGCACCGCGCAACGCTCCGCCGCCCATCACGTACAGCACGGCGCCGTTCAGCAGCGACACGTTCTGCACAACGATCCGCACGCCGTCCCGCGCCATCCACGGCACGTAGAGCACAGGACTCACGCCGTCCAGCACAACGTGGCGCAGCGTCACCTCGCTCGCACCGGCAGGCACAACAAACACCGACTGCATCGTCACGCCCTCGCGGACAAACACACTCGGCGCGGTGCCCGCAGCGGGCGGCAGTGCGGGAGCTCCCACAGGCACGCACGCCTCGCCGTACCCGCCGCTGCCGCACACGCACACGCACACACCGTTCCTCATGCTCGCAGACGCAGTCCCGGGCGCGTAGCAGTGCGTGTCCCTGTCGCAGGCGTCGCACCCAACAACGTCGATGCTCCCAGCGTCGCCAAAACCAGCCGCTGCGTACTCCTCCGCCGTCGACAGGACACGGCCACCAGCGTCGTTGCACGCCATCCTCACATGCGCCCCAGCCGCAAGCGCCAGGCTCACCGACAGCATCCGTGGCAGCAGCGCTCGGTTGCGCACAAAGCTCAGCGTGCTCCCAGCAGCGGTCACGGCGCCAGCGGCGTGGAGCATCTCCCTCGAGACGCCGTCGTGCACGTTGCCCTTCACCAGAAGCATCGACCCGCCAGCCAGGCTCACCGTCGAATAGAACGCAACCGCGTAGTCCTCCGTCGACGAAAATTCGCTCCGCACAAACGCCACAGCAGAGCCCGACACGCTCACAGCCCCACGCACAGACAACGCGTGCTTGCACAGCAGGAAGTCGCTGTCAACAAACGCCACCACGGAGCCGCCGCTGGCCGCGACACTGCCCTCCACCGACACACACAGCCCCAGCGCCGTCTGCACCAACAGCCCGTCCAAGTACAGCGCTCCGCGCGACGACAGCGCCACGCCGCCAACAAACAACACGCCAACAGCGTCACGGAACACCGCCGCCACATGCGTGCGCGCGATGGTCAGCACGCTCCCAGTCAGATTCACGCTGTGCACCACGAGGCACGCGGACGCGTCGCCAAGGCCGTAGGCGCCGCGATACGCAACATGCTTCTCCGCAATCAGCACCGAGTCCACCACAGCGACGCGCGAGCCCAGCGGAAATCGGTTCGCCACCAGCACGCCGCCGCCAGAGCACGACTCAAGCCCGCTGATCAACACATCGGCGCGGTGTCCAGCAGGCGGGTCGGACCGCCACCCAACAACGTACAGGCTCGCTCCGCGCACAAAAGTGCAGTCCGCCAGCGTCACGTTGCGCACGCTCCCTGACATCGACTCCACGTCCACCACGACGTCCGCCGCAAAGGTCACACCAACGTAGCATGCCACCGACGTCCCGAGACCGGCGTTCACCTCCACATCCACACGCACGTCACGCACGCACAAGTCAGCGCCGTCGGTGCTCGGTGGCTCGGGGACAGCGACGGGCAGGCACGCATCGCCATGGCCGCCCTCCGCGCACGTGCAGGCGCAGCCATCACTCAAAGCCGTCGTCGTGTACGCAGGGAAGCACGATGCCGCGAGGGCGCATGGGTCGCTGCAGCTCAGGATAGTGGCATTGTACACGGACGGGATGCTGTATTTCGCCTCCTCCCCGCCGTTCACAGTGTTGCACGCGGCCACAATCGCTCCGTTTGTGATATCGCGGGGCGTTTTGGGTATCAGCAGCATTGTCGGCGTGACCGTGCTGGACATGAATTGGTTGCCAGACACAGACACCGTGGAGTCGCGGACATTCACCGTGGGGCTAAAAACAGCAAAGGCATCCGATGGGGATTCACGGCAGAGGTTGCCGCTCAACTGCAGCCAAGAGTTGTAGTAGATTTTGGGGGAGTACCTTGGATAAAACACAGCCGAGCTTCCCTGCATGTCGTTGCCCTGAAACACAACCGCTGAATGGGACTCCACACGTGAGGCCCCAAAAAATAAAATGAAGTACCTCACCGGCATCGACACAAGATTGCCTCGGATCACCACGGCAGAGTTGTTCAGCACCTTCAGCGACAAGGACTGGCCAGACCCCTCAAAAGTTATCAGCGTACCATCACCGCCAGCCATATGAAACGTGTTGCCCATCACTGCAAACACGGAGTGCCACGACACCCTCAGAGAAGATTCAACGACGTAAATGGCGCTTGACGATGCCGTCACGCTCTGAAACACATTGCCGCTCAGCACCACCGCGGAGTTGTTGCTGATCGCCAGCTCATTCATCGCAACACACGACGGGCCCCTAAGGACCAAACCCAACCGAGGGATCAGCCTCGTGACCGTGAAGCGGTTCCCGCTGATCGTGATGTTCGTGCGCGGTGGAAACACGCCCTCCGGGCTGAGAAGCGCGTCACTAAATGTGTTGCCGGTGACAACATGGTCAGCGACCCAACAGCGGCGTACGCGTTGCCCAACAGCAACAGCACGGCGCCTTCCCTCCACGTGCATCCATCAAACCTGACATTCGCCACGTCGCCCGTCATCCCCCCAAGCAGCACCGTCAGTCTCATGCCGCCCCCGCTAAACGTCACGTTGCGGTAGCACAGCCACGACAGCCCGCCGCCCACTGCCTGCGCCACCTCGGGGTACACCATGTCGCTGATGCACTCACCAACCGGCGGCAGTGGCGGCGTGGGCAGTAGCGGTGTGGGCGGTGGCGGCGGTGGCGGGCCAGCAGGCACAGGCGCCGGGACGCACACATCGCCGTGCCCTCCAGCAGCGCACTGGCACTTGCAGTCAATGACCGCCGTCGTCAGCGGTGCAAAGCAGTCGCCGTCCTTCGTGCACTCCCCGCACGCAGCAACCGTCGTCACGTTGTTGATGCCGTGGAGCGCCAGTTCTGCCGCCGTCGTCACCACACGTCCTGCGACAATAAGACACCCAGAAACGAAACGGTAACCGGCCTCAATCCGCTTCAGCAAGGACACCGACAACCCCGTCGAGCCCATCTTGCAGCCCGTCAGCGTCACCACACTGCCGCCGTCAATGCTCACAAAAGCGAACTCAGTGTCGTAGAACATCGCACCCACACCCACGTCGTTGTAGCGCCAATCCAACCAGCTTGATCGCTGGACGGTCCACGAGTTTAGTGAATAGATGGCGTAGGACACGGAACCGCTGTTCCCCACCACGCGCAGCACGCTGTGATCCGACACGCTGAATCGGGAGTGCTGATACAATAGGCTCGTTCCGGAGGCCATTGTATTGTTGAGCAGCGCAAAAACAGAGCGGTCACTGACACTGAGGATATCCAAGTAAAAAAAGTGTGTGTATTCCTCGAAGCTGCAGTACCGCGCGTACAGCGAGCTGCCACCCACCAGCGTCAGCGTCCCGGTCGAGTACAAACCAAACGCATCACGCTTCGTTGCATGCGCATTTACGTTGCTGACCAGCAGCGTCGACGCACTCAACAAGACGTTCTTCAGTAAAAATACGCTCAGCTTGTTGTTCACTGCGTCAAGCAGATGGACCTCAGAAGACTGCACCGCATCAACCTCCGTGACGGCAATGTCGCAGTGCTGCGGGAAGGCAAGTGCAAAAGCAACAGCGGAGGACCGCATCACCGTCCGGCTCACGCGGATCAGGATGCCAGCTGACTCGGCCGCCTCAACACCTCCAACAAACTGCAGCGCGGCACCGTCACGGAATGTGCACCCAGTGAGCGTGATGTTGATGGGGAGATGCAGCGGCATACTGTCAAAGGAAAACGTCAGCGTAGCACCCACACCGCTGAATGTCACACCCACGTAGCAGTGGTGCGTCTTCCACATGTTCAGTTTAAGTCTCGTCAGCGTCTGGTTCACCACGCAGCTCGTGTCGCCGTCGACGGCTCTCTCCGGCAAGGGCGGCAAAAAAGTGTCGGGCACCTCGAAGGGAAGACACGACGCGCCATGCCATCCGTCCTTGCAGCTGCACGAGCACGAGCCGCGGTCCACCGACTCCGTCCCGGGCATGTAGCACGCCGCGTCGTCGTTGCATGTGCCGCACCCGAACAACAACACTGCCTCCGGAAATACACCGCCGTACGACACCTCCTCACCGCCCTGCAAGTTGCACCCAACCACAAAGTGCGCGGGTGATGTCACAATCGTGTTCGGTGGAAGAAGTTTGGCAAAGACTGCACTTCCCTCCACCTGACGGTTGTTTGCAAGCACCACAGTGGTGCCGCTGTCTGACAGCTGAATTTTGTGCTGGGGACGCAACATACCTATTATTGAGACGGCACTTACGTTGTTGCCCTCCACACGCCACTGCGCACCGCCCTCGAGGGTCACCGAGCCAGACAAATACACAAGCGCAGGATCAAAAAAATCAGGCACGCCAGCGAAGGTGCAGTCCGCCACTCGCAGCAGCCCCGCGGAGCTCACGGCGGTATCCCCAAAAAGAATAACGCCATTGACCGAGTTCATCGTGTTGTTCTCGACGTCAAAGTAGCCGCCGTTCCTCACATCAACAGAAGTAACGCAAACGGATGATTCCTCACCGTCATTCTCTATCGTACTCAGCGTATTTCCCTTCACAATGATCCCGCCACCATCAACAACAGCAGCAATGCTGAAATGAATTGCGTACCGATTCCCCTCGATGCGGTTGTCAAGCAGCAGCAGCGTCGAGTTCACCCAAAAAAAAACCTTTAAAAATAAAATGGCGTGGCTCGACATCGTCACCAGCGAGCTGCCCGCCACCAGTATCTGGGAGCTCGTGCCAAAGTCACCCTCAAACGCCAACTCACCAGAATCCAGCATCGAGGATGTCACGTTCACGTGCACTCTCGCACCACTCCCCTGATCGACAGGCCTACGAGAACGCACTGCAGCAGCGTGATGTTGAGTGTCTGTTGTGGCGCGTCAAAATGCAACAGGTCCAGCACGATCGCGGTGGTGAAGGTCACGCTGACAAAGCACAGACCACGCACACCGGGATCAGGATCGTCCAAAGAGCTGATGCTGCCACCGTGCACGCAGCGGACCTCCGTGTCATTCGCATCGAGGAGCGGGAGCGGTCCAAGGCCGTCCGGAACCGCTGCTGGCAGACACGTTTCGCCGTGGCCGCCAGCAGCGCACACACACTCACAGCCGCTGATGCTGCTCGTCCTCGCAGCGAAGCACACGGCGTCCACGGTGCACGCGCCACAGTCCAACACCGTCACGGGCGTCCCAATATTGAGCTCTTCTTGGTAATCCGTCACAGGTGAGCCCCTTGCCTCGTTGCACACGCCGTAGATGGTCGGGCGCGTGTCGGATGGTGGTGACCAGTTGCTTGTCATACTTACAGTTGATGACAAGTACGAGCCGTACGTGAACTTGTTGTCAAGTATCGACCACACACTCTGATCGCAGAACGTCACGCCGTCGTAGGCAACCACGTACACGACGTAGGCGGTGCGAAACTCGCTGTCGCGATGCACCAGCCAGCTGCCGCCAGTCACAGTCAGCGAGTTTGCCATGAGCATGGCGAAGCCGAGACGGAAAGTGCTGGACAAAATCTGCAGCACGCTGCCGCCATCCACAACAAAATCCTTGAATAAATACGCGCCTTTGTAGATTTCAATGCTCGGCGCACTCCACAAGCTGTTCTGTATGGAGAACACAGAGCCGCCGCTGACACGCAAATCCGACGCAAGGGCGTACATCACGTGCGTCCGCGACAGGACAGCGCAGTTGTCCATGTAGAAGACGCTGGACAGGTTCACGACGAGGCTGCGCTCCACGAGGATAGCAGCGCACGAGCCCCCGCCACACGCCAGCGTCGACCGCGTCATGACAAACCGCGTCGACAGCAGACGGAAACCGTCCAGGACTAGCGCGGGGCCGTACCGGGATCTCTCGTGGCCAGGGGTCGTCGGCACGTACTGCGACCCGCCAACCGTCGCGCGCAGCGTCGAGTTCGCCAGAAGCACACTCGAGTGCAGCGGCATCACGCCATGCAGCACAATCGTGCCCTCCATCGACGTCACATTCGTCATGTTGACGAGGGCGTGGGGCTTCGAAAGCGCCGTGCTCTCGCTGAGGCCACCAATCCGCAGCTGTGCGCCACCCGCAAGCACGCAGTCGCGCAGCGTCACGTTCAGCGCGTCAGCGAACGCGTCCATCGAGCGCAGGTCCACCGCCACAGTGATTGGTCCGCTGAACACCACCGAGTCGAAGCACGCCGTCGCACGCCCGCCGCCAACCGTCACGGACTCCGTCAGCGTCACGCCACTCACGCAGTCCGGCGCACCACCACCGGCCCTCGCAGGCGGCACGTCGAACGGCAGGCACGCCTCGCCCACGCCGCCGGCAAGGCAGCTGCACACGCAGTCAGAGAACGACGCCCTCAGCGCATCAAAGCACGCCAGCGCAGCCGCACAGCCGTCGCAAGGCACCACGCTCACGGAGGGCAGGCCGGCCATGCGGTAGTCGCCGCCGCTCTGCAGCACCCGGCCGCCGGCACGGTTGCACTGCACCGACACGGCGCCGCTCGTGATCGTCGGCCCGGAGACAAGCGTAACGCCAGTGGCAGCGCAGCGCGCAATCGACACGGCGCCGCCGCTCAGCGTCACACCCGACAGCGACGCCACAGACGACGCCTCGCCCACCGCCCACACGTCGCGCAGCTCCAGCCACCCGCCGCCACCGATCGTCCCACCGTCGCAGCGCACCAGCGACGACGCAGCAGACCCCTCGACGTCCACGAAGCGCAGCACCGAATCAGACACCGCGAGGCGCTCTCCAAGCACAATGCCGCCGCCGCTGCTCACAACCGACACGTTCGTCACGGAGAACACCGAGTGGCCCCGCAGACTGAGACGCGACGAGGACGCCACATGCATCGCGGAAGCGGTCGAACCGCCCGACGCCTCCAGCAACACGCCGTCAAGCACCACCGCGCTCGACAGCAGGTCCACGCCGCCGCCAACGTACACCGCAGACCCGCCCGCGTGCAACGACCTCAGCACAGTGTTGCTCACACGCAGCTGCGACTGCAACAGCGAGGTCGCGTGCAGCACAAGCGGCGACGCCACAGCGTCCGTCAGTCCGCTCAGCTGCGAGTAGCGCATCGGCCCCGCCGTCACAATCGTCGAGTCACGGACCGTCACGTTCGTGTGTGCCGGCAGGTTGTGCACAAACACAAGCGAGCAGTAGCCGCCGGACAGCCCGCTCACGCTCACCTCCAGGCTCCGGTCACTCGCCGGCTCGCCGCTGTAGCCCCGCACGTAGATCTGCGCACCGCCGTAGCACACGCAGTTCCTCAGTTCGATGCGCAGCGGGCCGGGAAGCATCGCCGCCACGTCGAACACCACAGCCACGCCGTTCGTCATGCACACGCCGTCCATCAGCACCGTGTCCACGGCGCGGCCAACCGTGATGGCTCTGTCCACCGTGCCGCCCCGCAGTCGCAACACCACCGCACGCACCGCGGGCATCCACGCCGCCGCCGCAACCACAAGCGTCAACAAAAAGAGCAGCGCCACACGCACAGCCGTAATGGCCATGTGCCGTACACGGTGCCGGCTGCACGGATACGCACCCACCGCAGACCACATCCACAGACCCAAACAGATATCAACAGGGCTGCCGTGGTGTGTCGCACTCGCCCAGTCGACCGTAACTCCTGCTTAGCAAATCCCTTTCTACAAATGGCAAATCCAGTAACAGAATTCCTATATATCGTTAACCCACTACTGCTTATCCTAATAGTGCAATTAATCCCTAATAGCTTGAAACGATAGTTGTGGTGGTCAATCAAAAGTACCTCTATCTGCTTGATCGGAGGAAAGGAGGGCAGAAACAACAGCAAATAAAGAAATTGGCACGCAGAAGCATCCAGCCACAGACAGTCCCCACCAATGCACAGCCACCGACACAAAAAAGCACAGACGCCACAATCACGCCAGTGACACCATCGCCCTCCCACCGCCCGCGCAGCTCCATACAACCACCATGCCGAGTGGTGCGATCCCGAAGAGGAGGCACATGACCATTGGCACCGCTCCTGTTGCCGAATGGCTACATCACAGAACAGTCCCGATGCAGTGAAAGACACACAAGAGCCGAGACAGATTCACATGGCGGCGTCGCAACCGACAGCCATCGAGCGCGTAAAAAAATAAAGTGCTGACGCGGAATAGGGGTGGAGGATTCGCCAGTTGCCAGCTGTCAGAGTGTCGTTTTTCGCTCACGTGGGTCGGTATTGCACAACACACAGCGGCACCATACGTGCAGACGGCATTGCACACAGAAGGGATGAAGAAGCACGGCGGCAGAACTCAGTCACAGAAAACAAGAGCCCAAACCAATTGCACAGTTCGATTGGCTCGCAGCCGCCCGGATGGTGGTCGCGTCGCCGCCGTGCGGTGCGTGTGTCTGCAGAAAACTGCAATGATGTAGAGAGGGGACAGAGACGCAGTGCGGCCCTCGTCCATCTCAGTTGTTTGCAGCAACAACGTCATCCCTCCAGATCGCCTGCGGCAAAGACTGTCGCATTCAGCAGCGGTCGGTGCCTTCCCTCTCCCACTAGGGCGCCACTCCACCAAAGCCGTCGCTCGCCCACTCCCCCACCGACACAACGAGGGAACAACAGCGGACGATGCGGCGCGTGCGACGAGCACGCAGTCACCGTGACCAAGAAAGGGAAGCTGCGCAGCGCAAGCAAAATAAAAATACAGTAAGTACCCCATCATTTCAATAGGACGTGGAGGCGCCGCAACCCACACAAAAAACGCAAAGCCGTGCAGTGGCCGTTTCTTCTTTGGCATTGACTACTCTCAAATAACTCCCATGGCCGCACGCCAGCCACCATCGTCGAGCTCATCCGCCCAATAAGTAGGGATGTGAAGAAGTGCCCCGGCCCCAGGAGAGGGCGCTGCAGTGGAGGGCGTGAAACACACACTTGTTACGCATCCTCCACGGTCAATCGCGGTGTCCCAATCATCCGTTTTTGCCAATAATCAGTAAAATAACAAGCCCGAATAATCTTCTGGGCCACTGGCCGGATCCTAAAATTATCTATATAAACCAAACAAGATAGGGGAAAAAGAGGGGATTAATGTAGAGGCATTTAATTGCCTCAATGTTTTCTTCTGATTAAATATATATATTCCTTTGAGCGCTAAAGTGATCTTTTGTACTCAGCTAGGATTTAAATATTATTACTTACAAAGCGGCAGTCTTTTTGGTCCTCCAGCCGCAGGACCCCGCCGATCCCCTCCGCAAGTTCCACCCCTTCACAAAGTCCTGAAGTGCAAAAACACGACCGCGTGATATGCCGTCTGCGGGGTTTTCTGCGGACCGCACGTAGGCAAAAGTTGCCCGCACTCCGTGCGAGTCCAAAAACTCATATGTCCGTTGCAGCCCCCACGTCATGGCGTGCGATTATGAGCTGCCTTTATTCGCCGCTCCTTGCGGCGAAGTATTGTCCACCCAAACGTCCATAGTGGGTGGCAAGGCGGCGGGGAAAGGCCGATAAGGCTAAGAGCACCGCGCGCACCTCGGCCTGCATGATAAGAAAAGAACTCCTCCTCCATTTTCCTCCGGCGGTTTTAACATTGCTTGAATCTGGAATGAAAACGGCTCCCCATCCCAGGAGCGACGCATCCGTGATGATGGCGGCTGATGCCTTCTCCCTGAGCTTGAACATTCGCCTACGATTATATTCTCGATGATGTGTCGTAGTCTCTCGCCCAAACCAGCCGCTCCTGGTGGAAGGCTCGCCGGGGATGTCTCCCGCACAATTCCCCGGTTAACTGCCGATAATCGTCGTCGCACTGCCTTGATAAAAAAGTAGTATTCGCATAAACGCGTGCAAAAAACGGCAGCCACGTACAAAAGGCGTAGCGCCATAACCTCCATTGCCGCGATGGTTAAAGAATTAAGCGCCGGCATGGCGCGTACAGAGCGGACAAACTTCTCACTCAGGAATACCGCACGGCGAGTGTGATCAAACCGCACCCACAGGAAGGTGTACCGCGTGGCGCCCGATTTGCGGTCCTCCTCCATCGTGGCGTGACAGCCGGCCGCATTACGAAGCACTTGGGCTTCCCACAATGTCGCATCGCTTTTCGACCCTGCAATGCGTATATTATCGATCCAAACGTCGTCGCACACCGATGGAGGTGCAGCCCAGAGGGAGTGAGCCACCGTCGCCTCGGCAACTGCTAATAATAATAATAATCCGGAGAGTTTCTTGGCTGGCCTTGTATCCCATTGGGAGCCGTGTCAGCTCCACCAGCGTGCCGTCCTCCACGCGGCATCGAAAGTGATGCCGAGTCTCCCGCGGTAAAGAGACTTGCAAAAAGGATGCCTTTAAGTCCAGGCAGGAAGCGGCCTCAGCCATCACAGGCGGCAACTAATGGGAAATGTGTAAAAGAGGAACATTCGCCTCGTAAGGGTCGTCTCTGTTCTTGTCGCGTGGCCACGCAATCCATCGTCGTCGTAAACCGGTGGTTTTCTCCTCCACAACTGAGAAAGGTATTATCCATCCGCCTGTTCTTGCAGAAAAAGCGTCCTCGATTATTCCCGCTTCCTTCAGCAATCGCGCGCCAGCCGCTGAAATCCTCCGTAAGCCTTCGCGCGCCTTACCGGAGGAGGACGGAGGGAAAGGAGACCGCCCGACGAGTCCCCAAACTTGCATGAGCCTCTCCAAGGTGGCCGGTTTCAACCGGCTCATGATCCACTCTAAGTTCAATACGAGCACGTTGATCTGCTGCAGCGGGATAGCGTTCTCATCTTGTGGAGTGGCCAGACGCGTCCTTGTCGCGCGTCTTGTTATTGTAGACGCATGATTGTGATAAAAATCATGGAAAAACACTCCTCTGCTCTCAGCCAGGGTTCTTGCCCTTCCGCCGTTTCTCCCTTCACATCAATGCGACCAGTGCCAACACCTGGGGTCAGCAGTGTGGTGTACCTCCACAAATATCAAACAGTATTCTGGGAAGGTCGAACGGATTGACGTGCTTCGCCAACTGCGAGATTACGTGTGGGTCCAAATTGTATGTCTCCACGATTGGAGCAGCGTGCCTCAACACACCCTTTTTTGTGGAATGCGCCGTGGCATTCCAAGGAACCAGGGCTCGTTCGACTTGGGCAGTCGTAATATTCGTGAGCCTTTCGTTTTCTTGAAGTGTCCTGCATGGCTTTATAATGTCGAACACGTCCTGCCCTCGTGTCCTCACGAACCGCGAGGCGCGGTGGGGACGCGCCCTCGCCGTCTTCGGCGCCACGGACCAGTCCAAAATTAAGGCCCCGTCCGGCTTCAGTGTGAAATTGTTGGAAGTCAAGGCCGCAATCTCAAACAAACGACTCGCCGTTATCCACGCAAGTCGTAAGACAACACGTTCCTTCCAATCGGTCCGGCTGCGGATTACTTGATTCATCTCTTCCTCTGTCAGGGGGCGCGCCTGCCTCGTCTGCCTCGTCTCCGATCGCACAGCAACTTTTGTAACCTCAAAGCCGCCATATCCAGCGGGGTTCGATCCATTTCCAACATGGACCGCAGCATCCGGGCGTGCTGCAGTCGGGTGTCGATGGCGCCACTTCGATTGCCACCAAAAAAGGCCGCACAGCTCTCCTTGTTCATCGGCTGTTCGTGCGTGCGGCAAAAAGTCGTGAATTGCCCCGCTAGGGACATTCCACGCTCCCACGCTGACGCCGCCCACAGTTCTCGAGCCGCCCCGCTCCCTCTCTTCGTGTGGCTAGTCCAAAGCGGTGATATCGGTGTTTCTTCGTACCACAGTCGAGCGTCGTTGGCAGATAAGCTCCACCGCCCTTCCCGACGATTTCGTCGGGCAATTTGAAACATCGGATGGAGCATCGGCGGCGCGGTGCGACTTCTTTGCGGAATAGCGGGAGGTGGTGGAATGGATGGAGCTGCCGTCGTCCGCTTTCACAAGAGGCAGCAAGCAGCCCCTTTTACCGTTTCTTGACGGCCGTCCGCGCTGCGAGTAACTTCCTCTGGTTGCGTTTCGGGCGTTGCTTTTAGATGTGTCGTGTCCATAAACATGAAATAACTGGCATCGCAACGATATTTGCGTCCCTCGTCGTTCCAAGGGAATCTGGATTGCCCTCGCAAAGGTGTCAGCCTCATGAACGGCGGTGCAAGGACGGGCGAGAACGTTGAAGACCGGGATGCCGGGGTCGGATGCCATCATGAGCTGCATCCGGAATGCCTGCAGTAAGATCCTTCCCAAGTTCATAAAGCGATCGGAGAGGCCTCGCTCCGCTTCCAGCGCACACATCCACGCAACCAAACTGTCAAATACAAGTTGGGCCTGGTCCTCCGCCTGGCACCAATAATTGTATGCGCCCCGGAGGTCTAAAAAGACTCCGGAAATGCCCGCGTTCCATACACGCGGGGCCCAAGTGGTGTCGTCGAATGCGCGGAACATTCGTTCCTCTTTTCCTGTAGCGGAATGATCGTCCAAGGAGAAGTGCTGGAGGGCAAAGGCATCGAGGGATAGAAATGTGGTCACCCGAAATTGCCCCGAGACGTCTGGAGGAATAACCTGCCGTCTCTCTCGCGCCGGAGTTCGTTGGGCCGTGCGTGACGACGCGCCCACAGCCATCAAGCGATGCTTTTAATGTGGTTTTTTGGTAACGCCATCTTCGGCCATATTGTGACACGCGACAGGCACATCTGTCAAACCTCTCCGAGAGGTGGAGACTTCTTCCCGGCTCGCCGTCTCCGCCTCCCACGCGGCTTGCTGCGCCTCTCTAGCACTAACGCGTGCCTCTCGTTCCTGTAGTTGCGTGCGGGTCACCTCCAACTGCTGTTCGCGTCCGGCGAGCGCGCATTCTCGTTCTGCAAAAAGGCTGCCGGCGACCGCAATGTCAGATTCGCGCGCCGATAGGTTGTTGTGCGCCTCTTCCACCCGCGAATGAGGCTGAACGCTTCGATTCTGCACTTCCACGGCGGCGTGGGCGCTTTTCGTGCTCAAGCGCTCCCCTTCAGCAATGATGAGCCCTTGCCACGCGCCCCAACTCCCGGGCTGCGCCCATGATGGGCAAGATCAATTGATTCTCAAAATTTGGTACTTGAAACGCCCGGAGGTTCGCAATATGTCCTGTAAGGCTCGAATCCTCCCAGGGCCTGGTGACGTTTCCCAAAATCAGGCATAAGCCTGTCGATGAGGGAGCCACAGTTAACGTCTCATCCGACATCTCAGTTCCATTAATGAACGTTATCTGCACCTGGGCTTCGCCACGTTGGCGTACCGGGTCCCAGAGACGGGCGCCAATATCACACCACTCAGAAACAGTGTAAGGAACCAATGCCGTTTCCTTAAACCAAACTGGCTGTGTCTGTAAGCTTAAAATAAAAATAAAAAAATGTCCGGCCGCCATCGGCTCCCCAATCCCCTTTAAGGTCATGGCCCTCCCAAAATTCGTACGATAGGAAAAGTCTCATAAAGAAGAGCATTAGTTTTACCAGGATACATATACATCAATTAAGTTCGCCAGGTCTCCCACGATCATTCTCTTCAGAAGCTCCTAAAAAAGAAATGCAATAACGCCGTGACAACGCCAGCCACAATGACTCCCTCATACCGGGGCAATTCTCCAATTGTGCCTCGTACCCACACACACAACTAACATACCATGTAGAAATCACCCAATGTTTTTACCAGAAACCAAGCAACCCCTTTCCCTCCCTAATTTCTTCTGTCACTGTTATGTTCGATAGCGCTGGACATTTTTGACATTTGTGTGCGATATGCTGCCGCATGGGGCTGGTGC
>NW_001849241.1:25641-29056 GCF_000209065.1 Trypanosoma cruzi | reverse complement strand
GGCTGGTGCACCTGCACCGCATGCACACACACACAAGTGTCTGAATATATTTTTTTTTCAAAAAAAAATTACCACAAATCAAAATGTCTCTTTCACTTTCATTTCCTAATCTGTTTCCTGTTGTTGTTGTTCTTCCACAGTTGGGGGAGCTTCTTCTTTTTATTTAAAGTCTCTGGATGATATTGACACTTGGTACTGGCGCACCTCCTCCTCCCAGAACGCCACAATCTCTCGGTTTTCAGCGCGGCTCACATTATTGGAATTGTCGACATCACATCTCTGCCAGCCAGTCATCGGCGTGCTGTCTGCGTGCTGCACATAAATCATCTCCCACGACAGTTCTCGGGATAACTCCTCCCAACCATCAAAATATGCCGCCAGGCACTCAGTGAACTGCCGCACAGTGCTGGTTGTCGTGTGGTGCCCACCCGCCGCAGCCATCCGCAGCCCAACCAGCGTCTTCGGATTTGACTTCACAAAGAAAAAGGCGTCCACCAACGGAAAGTTTTGAGCCTCCGGTTTGTACAGCACCCGAGACTCTATATTAATCTTCTTTTTAAATTTTTCCAGTAACGGTAAAAGACAGGGCTTGAGAGGGCGCTCATGTGGACACAATTCCAGCGCACAGCGGTGTGGCGGAGCATTTTTTTCTAATTTCAGCTCCCTGAGTTTCGGTATTATTGCACTTACAAAGGCCCCGCTAAAAAAAGTAAACACGGAATGCTTTTCAAGGGGTTTTGATAAGAGATCGTCCTTAATAGCCAATACGAGTAAAATAAAATTATTCGGCGCCATTAACTCCGCCAACTTGCATGTCACTAAATTTCCGAGATAAGGAGACATCAGTGCATTTAAAGGCAATTCTAATTTGCTTCCTCCTCGTACTCGTACGACCTTTACAACTTTGTGAGAGATGTGGCTATCATCGCACACTTCATTAGTCCCCAAAATAGAGTAATAGTGGGTAGCAAAAAGGTTCATCGATTTAACTTTACTTTCGCACGAGACAAGCCGAGATTTGTATTCGCTGTCATCAAAGATGTAGCGAAGAAGTGGTCCCACTTTATCCATGCGATCCTTCACCTTCTTCCAGTAGTCCGCTTCTTCCTCCTCAAGCTGCCCATTGTGCTCCTTCCAAATGCACATTGCCCTCACATCGCTCTCGTCAGGGCAATTAATTATGATTTTTTTCGCTCGCACCAGCTTCGCCCACGATTCGTAGTTGTTTTTTGTTTGGCGGTGTCACCACAATCATGCCCCATCCCTTGCAAGGCAAAGCAGTAGACGTTTGATGACCCTTCAATGCCACGTCGTAGATAATATACCCCTTCAACCCACGCCCAGAAAACCCGTCCAAAATATCCACGATATTAGACGCCGCACTGTATTTTTCCACCGTTTTGGCGGTCTTGTCAAAAAGAAATTTTCGATTCCCAATAAAGTACGCAACCATTTGCAGTCGCTCCACATCGTAGTGCAGCAGCTGGTAGAGAAGGTACGAGCCGGCAGCCATCGACTTCCCGATCCCTGGCGTCCCAATCAACACAAACGGATCAGGCGAAATTTTGTTATTACCGTGACTGCTGAACCACTCGGTGAGACCGCCCTTGACGGTCTGCCACACTCGATCCACCTCGCAGTTCACATAGCAGTCATGAATAAGTTCATTCAGCCCTTGTCCCCACGTGTACGGCCATCCCCTGTCCGAGGTGAGCACCATCAGCCTGGGACGCACTGCACCGGATTGCTCCACACCGTCATTCTTTTCAAAAGTTTTGCCAACCGCCCTGTACGTCCATGACTGCTGTGCTTCCCCTTCCCTCACATACATTCCCGTCCCCTCGCCGCCAGGAACCTCCACGACATGATGCCACCTCGCATTGTACACAGACTCGTAGCATCCCTCCAGTTTCATCGGCGCACTCATCGCCATTAAGCTCATCAATTCAATGAAGCCTGCATCCAAAAACTGTTTATTAGCTCCATGAACATTTGCCTTTACCTCCTCGGCAGCTAATGACCACTTCAGTAGATTGTCCACACCTTTCTCGTGAAGCCTGCGTACAACTTCTTCCAAACCCATTTCCTCCCGTACAGTCCCCTCCATCCTCGCATAAGCATCGGCTGCCTGTATTTCGCCCAATACTCCCGCATCGGGGATATACCTCGTGGGATCAATAAAAAAATCCCTCAGTAAGACATTCCGATTGTCGCGCAAAATGCCTCTGCCGTCAAATTCCATCGTAAGAAAATCATTCAGCTTCTTTTCATTGACCCGAACTCTTCCTCTAAACAACAAATCTTCGATCTTAGCACATAAGTTAAATATTACTTGTTGGCCCCGCCTTGCCCTTTCTTCTGCCTCGCGGCGTTCTTCTCTCAGTACCTGAGTGAGTACTCTGTTTATTTTTCCCCTTGCAAGCGGAGCGACCGTATCCTTTCCTTCATAGTCCCTCCATTGCTCGAGAGAAAACACATCCTCGCAATGAAGTTTAGAAATACCCTCCAGCGCTTGGTATGACGGCGATGCCGTTATTATGCGTAATAACCTTTCGTTTTGGATAAACATCTCGGGATCCTGAACAAACATCCCCATCGTGACGTTCTCATTGGTGTCCACAACTCCCCTGCCACCCAAGTTGCTCCGAAGAAAATCGTTCAGCTTCATGTTGTTCCTGCTAGTGCTTCCCTCCAGCAGGATGTCCTTTACGCTGCTGCTCATGGTCCACTGTGGTCGCCGCGTTTCCTCCAATCTTCTGCGAGTCGCAGAGGAGTGATCTGTGTCACCCTCAAAGTCCGACCTCGCTCTCCTCCGATATCCCTGCGGGACAGTAGGCGCTTGAATTTCCTCATTATCGTAAAGTCCTTCCTCGGGCCTTCCAGACATTGTTTCTCCTTGTTTTCTTAGTTGGATTGAGTTAAAGCTGAACACTAACCACCCAAAGAAGGGTATGAGAGGGATAAAAAAATGCACATACATGACAGAGAGCCACAGCAATTCAGTCACCCATACAGGGTAGAGTAAATATTGAGCTCGAATAATCTTCTTGACCGCTGTCTGGATCCTGAAGTTATGTAAAGAAACCAGACAACATAGGAAAAGGGGCAACACATAGGAAGTTAATTTACCACATGTTTTCTCCTGATACTATATATATATGTATATATTCTTTTGGCCGCTCACGCAGCCTTTTGTACTCAGATAGGATCTAATATATTTACTGACGAAATGGCAGACTTTGTGGTCCTCCAACCGCAAGAACCCACCGCATGGTGGGAATCAAAAGTGGGTGGGTGGAATGGTAAAAATAAAAAGCATCTAGCCTCTATCGGTTCCCCGCTGCCCCCTAAAGTCGTGTAATTCCCAATATATTCATACGGTAGAAAGCACCAAAAAGAAATGCATTTCATTATC
>NW_001849241.1:9352-25541 GCF_000209065.1 Trypanosoma cruzi | reverse complement strand
TCATACCGGTAGAAAGCACCTTTACGAAATGCATTCAATTATCAGGATCTACGCACATTCATTAAGTATGCCAGACCTCCCGCGATCATTCTCTTCACAAGCTCCTAGAAAAAATTATATGGAGAGATATAAATGCGAAAATAAGCATCAATAAAAATAAAGTAACTTTTTGATACTCATACCCACACCGATATCGCTATACATTGATCGATGCTTATCTTCTTGTTTATATGGATACATCCCTTCTCTCCCCTCCAAATTGACAAATTGCTTGGTTTCTTGGTTTATTGAATTGCTATTCTATTGGCCGCATATGTATATAGATGGGCATGTAAATATCGGTATTAATATCTATTCAGTGCTGTTGATATATATTGCTACTATCCCTCGTGTCTGCTCAAACAAATACGAAGACTCACACGCCAGCCGCCATCGCAGAGCACGTCCGCCCAATGATCGGAGATCTAAAAGAAAGCCCCGGCACCCGATGTGGGAGCCGCGGCGGAGTAAATGCAGAATTGCCTCTTCGCACAGTTCCGGTCGGCCGGTTCTCACAATTTCCGGTCAATGCCGTGGCGCGCCGTGCGGTAGCGGGTCAGTCAGTCACTGCTGTGGCACTGACACCCGCATGCGGAACGGCGAAGCTCAGCCGGTGGTGGTCGCAGCGGGATGTCGTCGCCGGGCAACGTGCGTCTTCTCGGCGGTCTGGCCCCTCTGCTGTCGTGAAATCGGCGACAGCGTGACGTTCACCAACGCATGTGTGCCTGCCATTTTAGGCACGCGGTGCACTTTTTCTCGGTGGAATTCTCCTGCGCGAAGGCGGGCTTTCTGTGATGTTCTTCATGCGGAGGTTCGAGCCTTGCAGCGCGTGGTTATTTAATCTCCATTTTTGGTATCCGGAATTTCTTGCTTTCGGGTGTTTGTGCCGGGTGTGGGTGGTCAACCCCCGGCATTGCCCGCCTGTCCGTCACATTAAAAGCGTTTACAAAGTGCTTCCCTCTTCGGTGCCGATCATGGCTCTGTTCTGGAGCGTTCGTGTGCTCTTATGCAGAATAGTGGTCCCGCTTTCGCTTGAACCCTCAATTCAAAGTACGTGCATTCGAACGGGGTGCATGCCGTCACACCGCCATATTCCTGGCAACGCCCCCTATTTGTCGGGGGAACTCTTGCTTGTGTAAGTGCCGAAGATGAAACACGATTCCGGCTTGCCTTTCGTGCGACGCCGTGCGGAAAATGCATGAAATTGACTTCGGCCCGGGCCGTGCGGTCTGCAGCGGAGGCGCGATCGGCGTGCCGTCCCTCGCTCTCGTCCCCGCTCAAGTGGCGGGTGGTGGTTCCGGTGGGATTTCTGGCGGTTCCTACTCACCAGGAGAAATTAGAATTCCCGCAGCTCCTTGGAGAACGCGTCATGCCCTGGGCGTCAACCATGTGCGTCACGACACCAGTGCGGCAGCTGCAGTGCCTTCCGCACACCGGACAGTCTGCCGGCCGTCGGATCGTGGCGGGGTGGGTCCAGCGGGAGAAGGCGGCGTTTCCGTGCGAAGTTCTTTGCGTGCCTGCTGTGCGGGATCCGAGCCGCACCAACAGCATGTGCGTGGGATGGCAGGTTGCAGTGGTCGTAGCAGCCATCCGTATTTGTGCGAAACTCCGCTGCGGAGGCGGGCCAGTGCGGCCTCTTCCCCACGAGTGAGGGTGGCGTCCGTGCGCGTGGGTTCCCAGTCGCCTCTTACGGCGGAGCGGCGAGCCTCTGGCTTGAGCTGTCGGGCACGAATAATACTTTTGGCCAATGCGACGATGCCGGTGGTCCATGTGTCTGTGAGCTGTGAGAGGTCAGACGCCTTCTCGGATTTCGCATCACAAGCTTCGTTCCTGGACACGCCGCAGTGGCCAACGACAAGCTGCATCCGTGTGCGCGCTCCTCGGCGCTGCGGGCAAGAAAAAAGGGTACGTCCACAATGTGAGTCACCAGGTGATCCAGAACCGTCGACGTCTGCTCGCGTGCTTCCACAGTTCGACGAGTAGGTGCATGGGCGCACGCTGCCGTGGAAAAAGTCCCGGTAAATATCGTACTCTCCATGCTAACGCCACATCCCTCTGTGTCTGCTGTGGTGCATGAATTTCGCACGGCCGGAGGGGAATTGGGAAAAGAAGGAATTCCTCGTGTGGGCATCCCCGTACCAGCGTGGCCAATCCGCGACGATATCCCTTGCCGGTGGAATGCGGTGCGCTCGAGGGCAAGTGTGGAACGTGACTGGGATGGCTTGGTCCTTCGCTTCCACCGCTAAAGAGACAACAATCACCCTGTGCACTCGCCACACCATGGCAGGCCGGAATTACGACAATGCGTCGTGCCTCAATACATAATCCCGCTCGAAGACGTTACTGGAGGCCTAGAGACCTGCTGCTGCTCTGTCGCCGATTTGCTCCTGCAAAAATTAATGCCCCCTGCATGTAAACCCACGATAAGGCAGAGCTGCGATTCATTAATTCCGCTAGGCGGTTCGCTGAATCCTTCCTCCATTGCACAAAATGAGCGATGAGTTCCTCGCACACAACTCCATGAAATTACAGTCCGGTACAACATGACATCAGGAGTAACAAGAGAGACAACTCAATCCCCTTCCGCACAGTCAGCGTGGAACGGGAAAAACTCCTGAAAGCACCCACTCAAAAAAGAAACCAATCGATAGAAACAACAATCAACAACACTATCGGTGCTGTTAACGATGGCTGGCTGTGGGGCGCAGCACAGCCGTGGCCCCTCAACATCGCATAGTTACTAATTCCGCGTGTTACACGTCACATGGCGGCGTGATCAATCATACGGCTCGCACTGGATGCACGGTCGAACAAGCTCAGAGCGTCTGAGCGGGTGTCACCGGTCACAGACTGCAACGGCGGTGCGGGTGGTCGGTACGACGACGCAGCGGTGGTGCCTGAGGCGTACGACGATGAATTCAAGTCGTGTGGCTTCTGCGTCTCGTCGCTCTCCTCGTCATCGCGCAGCAGCGCCTCCAGCCCTCCACGCCGCGGCTCGCGCAGCTCCTGCCAGTGACGGTCCTCCACGTACCACACGACGACGCCGTACACAGTGGCCGCAAGCACCACAGTCGTCAGCAGCAGCACGATAGCCGCGTACGCCCTCGCACCGCCGTCGCTCGGCGCAAGATGGTTGGCCGCGCTCACTACGCACAGCGCCGCAAGGAGTACAAAACTCGCAGTGTGCATCACCGTCAGGAAGGCCGAGCGCATCATGTTCGTGAAGGCAACCACGCCCGCACCCGCAACCAGCACAGCCGCCATGCAGAAGTGCTGGACGTGGCAGCCTCCCAAGGGCGGGTGCACAGCAGCAATCAGGCACACCACGCACAGCACCGACACCTGGAACACGCACCAGTACACGTGGCTGCCCCTCATGTTCGTCAGCATGCCGCCGTACATCCGCTGCTGCGCCGTGGGGTGCCAATACCCGACAGGGTACAGCAGGCGCTCGTGCAACGGCTTCCTCAAAAACTGCCAGTACCTCGTGAAGCTCGCTCCCACGTGGCGGGCAATCAAGTAGCACACGCCAGCAGGGAACGCCACACCGTACAGCACACCAACGACACCGATCACGCGGTGCTGCACGCGGGCGCCGGGCATCGCCAGTGCAAGCACGGAGCCAAAGAATATGCCGAGGTGCATCGCGTGCGCCACGACGTACGTCAGGCTCGGGAAGCGCATCGCAGCCCACGCACTCGCCGCGTCCACGCCGCGCCACCGCTGGAAGGCCGCCGTCACACCGCAGTGCACGCACCCGAACACTGCGGCCAGCAGCGCGTTGCCCACCACCATCCACAGCGGGTCAAGGGCAGCGAACACCGACAGGAAGTACGGCAGCGCAACGGTGCTCGCACGCTTCTGCACCGAGGCACATGACATCCTCGCCAACACGCCGAGCGCCTGCATCTCCAGGACGGAGCCCAGCCCGCCGGTCACCACCACGGCAACAGCCGCCGCACCCGCAACAACGCTGGTGACCGCCGAGAGAGCGCTGGCAGCGGCGGGCAGCGTGTCAGACCTGATCGTGAAGGACCCAAGCAGCACACCCTTGCAGCCGCCGAACACCGCCACAGCGTCGCAGCGAATGACTATCGTCTCGTCGGCAGCAGTGAAGTAACCGCGGTGCACGGGTACAGCCAGCTCCAGGACGGTGGACGGATTCGTCGCGTTGCGCACCCACGTCGCGTTGCGCAGCATCGCTCCCCACGGACCGCCAAACCCGCGCGGCTGCGCCGTCGAAACCGGCACAAAGCTCAGGTGCGTGCCGAGCTGCGGGTCGCTTGCCCAAAAAAACGGCGGCGGCAGCGCCACCATCAGCCGCGTCGGGACGGCGCTCCCACCGCCGCGGATGTCGCTCTGCGTCAGGCTCCCACCAGCCGCCGTCGTCGTCACGGCAAGCGTCGGGCACGCCACGTCGCTCCACCACAGCGTGCTGCTCACCGACGCCGTCGGCGTCCGCGTGGGCGACAGCGCCACCGTCTCCGTCACCTGCAGTGTCTCCGTCGGCCCGTAATGCGTCGGACTGTAGTGCGCCGTGCTCAGGCTCGGTGTTGGTGTCGGCGTCGCCGTCCACGTTGAAGTCAGGCTGCGCGTCTCCGTCAGCGTCGCCGTGTGGCTCACCAGCGGCATGCCGGGCGTGCGGTTGCACCCGTCCACGTGCGGCAGGTACACCGGCAGGCAGTCGCGCCCGTACCCGCCCTCAGCGCAGCGGCAGCCGCACGACCCCGACATCGCCCTCGTCGCAGCAGCAAAACAGTGCACGTCGGCATCGCACACGCCACACGCCACGGGGCGAAACTTCCCGATGATGCCGGCGGACCTGTAGTCCATCGGCTGTAGCGCCTGCCCGTTCAGCGTCAGGCACCCCACGACGAACCTTCGGCCGGCACCCCCAAGCGCAACGGTGCCGTCCATCACGACGGGTCCGCTGCCAGCGTTCCCATAGAGCGTCAGCGTGCTCTGCACAAGCTCCGCACTGCGCGGGTACGACGGCACCGACAGGAGCCTGCCGCTGATGCTGTTGCCGCGCACCGACAGCCACGACCCGGAAACAAACGACGCCAACCCCCGCAGCACCAGCAGCGCGCCATCGGTCAGCGCACCGGCGTTGTCGTTCACTACGACGGCGGACGCGTTGGCCTCCACACCGCTGTCAAACACCAACCCATGCGCGGCGTACACCTGGCTCCCCGACACGCGCAGCACAGCGCCCCCAGACGCAACAACGCGCGCACTCGCGTACAACGCAACTTCGCCACCGAACACAGCCGCGTCCAGCGCAACACCGCTACCGACAAGCTCCAGCACAGCGCCGTCCACCACCACCGTCCGCCCACCAGTCATCACCGTCACGAGAGCAACGCCGAACACAACCAGCACGGACCGCACAAGGCGCAGGCCCGACAGCACCAGCACCGGTGCGTACGGCGAGGACTGCGAGCCGGGAAGATACACAAGCGGCGTCGGCCTCGCGGCAGCCAGCAGGGAGTCCGTCACCGTCAGCACGGACCCCGCGGGAAACGTGCCGCTCAGCACAAGCGCACCGTTCAGCGCCTCCACATCGCACACGGACAGCTCCACCGGCCCGCTCTCGTCGCTCCCCGCAGCACCGCGCAACGCTCCGCCGCCCATCACGTACAGCACGGCGCCGTTACGCAGCGACACGTTCTGCACAACGATCCGCACGCCGTCCCGCGCCATCCACGGCACGTAGAGCACAGGACTCACGCCGTCCAGCACAACGTGGCGCAGCGTCACCTCGCTCGCACCGGCAGGCACAACGAACACCGACCGCACCGTCACGCCCTCGCGGACAAACACACTCGGCGCGGTGCCCGCAGCGGGCGGCAGTGCGGGAGCTCCCACAGGCACGCACACCTCGCCGTACCCGCCGCTGCCGCAATAGCACACGCACACACCGTTCCTCATGCTCGCAGACGCCGTCCCGGGCGCGTAGCAGTGCGTGTCCCTTTCGCAGGCGTCGCACCCAGCAAAGTCGATGCTCCCAGCGTCGCCAAAACCAGCCGCTGCGTACTCCTCCGCCGTCGACAGGACACGGCCACCCGCGTCGTTGCACGCCACCCTCAAATGCGCCCCAGCCGAGAGCGACAGGCTCAGCGACAGCATCCGCGGCAGCAGCGCTCGGTTGCGCACAAAGCTCAGCGTGCTCCCAGCAGCGGTCACGGCGCCAGCGGCGTGGAGCATCTCCCTCAAGACGCCGTCGTGCACGTTGCCCTTCACCAGAAGCATCGACCCGCCAGCCAGGCTCACCGTCGAATAAAACGCCACCGCGTAGTCCTCCGTCGACGAAAAGTCGCTCCGCACAAGCGCCACAGCGGAGCCCGACACGCTCACAGCCCCACGCACAGACAACGCGTGCTTGCACAGCAGAAAGTCGCTGTCAACAAACGCCACCACGGAGCCGCCGCTGGCCGCAACACCGCCCTCCACCGACACGCACAGCCCCAGCGCCGTCTGCACCAACAGCCCGTCCAAGTACAGCGCACCACGCGACGACAGCGCCACGCCGCCAACAAACAACACGCCAACAGCGTCACGGAACACAGCCGCCACATGCGTGCGCGCGATGGTCAGCACGCTCCCAGTCAGATTCACGCTGTGCAGCACGAGGCACGCGGACGCGTCGCCAAGGCCGTAGGCGCCGCGGTACGCAACACGCTTCTCTGCGATCAGCACCGAGTCCACCACGGTGATGCGAGAGCCCGGCGGGAATCGGTTCGCCACCAGCACGCCGCCGCCGGAGCGCGACTCAAGCCCGCTGATCAACACATCGGCGCGCTGTCCAGCAGGCGGGTCGGACCGCCACCCAACAACGTACAGGCTCGCTCCGCCCACAAACGTGCAGTCCGCCAGCGTCACTTTGCGCACGCTCCCTGACATCGACTCCACGTCCACCACGACGTCCGCCGCAAAGGTCACGCCAACGTAGCACACCAACGACGTCCCGAGACCGACGTTCACCTCCACATCCACACGCACGTCACGCACGCACAAGTCAGCGCCGTCGGTGCTCGGTGGCTCGGGGACAGCGACGGGCAGGCACGCATCGCCATGGCCGCCCTCCGCGCACGTGCAGGCGCAGCCATCACTCGAGGCCGTCGTCGTGTACGCGGGGAAGCACGACGCCGCGAGAGTGCATGGGTCCCCGCAGGTCAGGATGGTGGCGTTGTACACGGACGGAATGGCGTATTTCGCCTCCTCCTCGCCGTTCACAGTGTTGCACGCGGCCACAATCTCCCCTTTTTTGAGGTCGCTGGAAACTGCAGGTATCCACAGCGCTTTCGTCATTCCCGTGCTGGACATGAATTGGTTGCGGGACACAGACACCGTGGAGTCGCGGAGATTCACTTTGGGATAAAGAGAAGCAAAAGCATCCGATGGGGATTCACGGCAGAGGTTGCCGCTCAACTGCAGCCAGGAGTTGTAGTAGATGTTGGAGGAGTACCTTGAATAAAACACAGCCGAGCTTCCCTGCATGTCGTTCCCCTGAAACACAACCGCTGAATGGGACTCCACACGTAAGATCGACAAAATGTTCATGAAGTACTTCACCGGCCTCGACACAGCGTTGCCTCGAATCACCACGGCAGAGTTGTTCAGTACGCTCAGCGGCAAGGACTGTCTAGTCCCCTCAAGATGTATCAGCGTACTGTTAGCGCCAGCCATATGAAACGTGTTGCCCACCACTGCAAACACGGAGTGCCACGACACCCTCAGCGCAGATCTGACAACGTAAATGGCGCTCCACGATGCCGCCACGGCGTGAAACACATTGCCGCTCAGCACCACCGCGGAGTTGTTGCTGATCACCAGTCCATTCATCGCAACACACGTCGGGCCCCTAAGGACCAAACCCGACCGAGGGATCAGCCTCGTGACAGTGAAGCGGTTCCCGCTGATCGTGATGTTCGTGTGTTGTGGAAACCCACCCTCCGGGCTGAGAAGCGCGTCACTAAATGTGTTGCCGGTGACGACGATGTTCAGCGACCCAACAGCGGCGTGCACGTTGCCCAACAGCAACAGCACGGCGCCGTCCCTCCACGTGCATCCATCGAACCTGACATTCGCCACGTCGCCCGTCATCCCCCCAACCAGCACCGTCAGGCTCATGCCGCCCCCGCTGAACGTCACGTTGCGGTAGCACAGCCACGACAGCCCGCCACCCACAGCCTGCGCCACCTCGGGGTACACCATGTCGCTGATGCACTCACCAACCGGCGGCAGTGGCGGCGTGGGTGTTGCTGGTGGTGGTGTTGTTGGTGGCGGTGGTGGCGGGCCAGCAGGCACAGGCGCCGGGACACACACATCGCCGTGCCCTCCAGCAGCGCACTGGCACTTGCAGTCAATGACCGCCGTCGTCAGCGGTGCAAAGCAGTCGCCCTCCTTCGTGCACTCCCCGCACGCGGCAACCGTCGTCACGTTGTTGATGCCGTGGAGCTCCAGTTCTGCCGCCGTCGTCAAAACACGTCCCGCGACCGTCAGACACCCAGCAACGAACCGGTAACCGGCGACAGCCTGCGATAGCAGGGGTCCCGACAACCCCGTCGAGCCCATCTTGCAGCCCGTCAGCGTCACCACACTGCTGCCGTCAATGCTCACAAAGGTGGGATCACAGTCCTTGAAAATCGCACCCACTCCCACGTCGTTGTCGCGCCAATCCAGCCAGCTTGACTGCTCAACGGTCCAAAACTTGTTAGCGTAAATAGCATAGAATGAAAAAACGCTGTTCCCCACCACGCGCAACACGCTGTGTTCCGACACGCTGAATCCGTGGCGCAGATAAAGAAGACTTGCCCCAAAAGAAATTCTATTGTTGAGAAGCGCAAAAACAGAGTGATCACTCACAGTGAGGATATTAATGTACAGCATGTGTGCGTATCCATCGAAGCTGCAGTACCGCGTGTAAAAAGAGCTGCCACCCACCAGCGTCAGCATCCCGGTCGAGTACAAACCAGACCCCCCATACCTCAATGCATGCGCATTGACGTTGCTGACCAACAGCGAGGAAGCATTCAAAAAAAAGTTCTGCAGCAGCACAACGCTCAGCGTTTTGCTCATAAGGCCAAGCAGCTGAACCTCAGAAGACTGCACCGCATCAACCTCCGTGATGGCGATTTCGCAGCGCTGCGGGAGGGCGAGTGCAAACACAACAGCGGAGGACCGCATCACAGTCTGGCTCACGCGGATCAGGACGCCAGCTGACTCGGTCGCCCCAGCACCACCAACAAACTGCAGTGCGGCTCCATCAAGGAATGTGCACCCAGTGAACGTGATGTTGATGGGGAGATGCAGCGGCATACTGTCAAAGGAAAACGTCAACGCAGCACCCACGCCGCTGAATGTCACACCCACGTAGCAGTGGTGCGTCTTCCACATGTTCAGCGTGAGGCCCGTCAGCGTCTGGTTCACCACGCAGCTCGTGTTGCCGTCGACGGCTCTCTCCGGCAAGGGTGGCACAACCGTGTCGGGCACCTCGAAGGGAAGACAAGACGCGCCATGCCATCCGTCCTTGCAGCTACACGAGCACGAGCCACGGTCCACCGACTCCGTCCCGGGCATGTAGCACGCCGCGTCGTCGTTGCACGTGCCACATCTGAACACCACCACTTCCCCAAGAAACACATCTTCGTACGACACCTCCTCATCGCCCTGCAGGTTGCACCCAACCACAAACCGCGCGGGTGATGTCACAATCGTGTTCGGTGGAAGAAGTTTCGCAAAAGAAACACTCGAGTCCACCTGACGGTTGTTCGATAGCACCACGGTGGTTCCGCTGCCCGACAGACAAATTTTGTGCTTGGAATTAGGCATACCTATCACTGAGGCTGCGCTCACGTTGTTGCCCTCCACACGCCACTGCGCTCCACCCTCAAGTGTCACAGAGCCGTCCAAAAACACTAGCGTGGAATCAAAACTCTCCTTCCTGCCAACGAAGGTGCAGTCCGCCACTCGCAGCAGCCCCGCGGAGCTCACGGTGGTGTCCCAAAAAAGATAAATGCCATTTACTGCGCTCATCGTGTTGTTCTCCACGTCAATGTAGCCGACGTTCCTCACATCAACAGCGGGAAAACAAACGGCTGATGCCGATCTGTAATCCCTCTTCTTTGATCTCAGCGTATTTCCCTTCACAATGATCCCGCCACCATCAACAACAACAGCATCGGGGGAATAAACTGCATAAGTATTTCCCTCGATGCGGTTGCCGAGTAGAAGCAGCGTCGTGTTCTCACCAAAAGTAAACCTCGGGAATCGAATGGCGTAGCTCGAAGTCGTCACAAGCGTACTGCCTACCACCAGTATCTGGGAACTCGCGCCAAAATCACCCTCAAACTCCAACGCTCCGGCATCCAGCATCGAGGATGTCACGTTCACGTGCACGCGCGCACCACTCCCCCTGATCGACAGGTCCATGAGAACGCACTGCAGCAGCGTGATGTTGAGTGTCTGTTGTGGCGCGTCAAAGCTCCACAGGTCCAGCACGATCGCGGCGGTAAAGGTCACGTTGACAAAGCAGAGACCACGCACACCGGGATCAGGATCGTCCACGGAGCTGATGCTGCCACCGTGAACGCAGCGGACCTCCGTGTCGTCCGCTTCGAGGAGCGGGAGCGGTCCAAGGCCGTCCGGAACCGCTGCTGGCAGACACGTTTCGCCGTGGCCGCCAGCAGCGCACACACACTCACAGCCGCTGATGCTGCTCGTCCTCGCTGCGAAGCACACGGCGTCCACGGTGCACGCGCCACAGTCCAACACCGTCACGGGCGTCCCAATATTGAGCTCTTCTTGGTAATCCGTCACAGGTGAGCCCCTTGCCTCGTTGCACATGCCGTAGATGGTCGGGCGCGTGTCGGATGGTGGTGACCAGTTGCTTGTCATGCGTGCAATGGTCGACGAGTAAGAGCCGTAAGTGATGTTGTTGTAAAGCATCGACCACACACTCCGATCGCGGAACGCCACGCCGTCGTAGGCAGCCACGTACACAACGTAGGCGGTGCGGAACTCGTTGTCGCGGTGCACCAGCCAGCTGCCGCCAGCCACGGTCAGCGTGTTTGCCATGAGCATGGCGAAGCCTAGACGGCAAGTGCTGGACACAATCTGCAGCACGCTGCCGCCATCCACAACAACGTCCTCAAACTCACACGCCCCTTTGTAGATTTCAATGCTCGGCGCAATCCACGAGCTGTTCTGTACGGAGAACACGGAGCCGTCGGCAACACGCAGTTCCGACGCAAGACCGCGCATCACATGCGCCCGCGACAGGACAGCGCAGTTGTCCATGTAGAAGACGCTGGACAGGTTCACACCGAGGCTGCGCTCCACGAGGATCGCAGCGCACGAGCCCCCGCCACACGCCAGCGTCGACCGCGTCATGACAATCCGCGTCGACAGTAGCCGGACACCGTCCAGGACTAGCGCGGGGCCGTACCGGGATCTCTCGTGGCCAGGGGTCGTCGGCACGTACTGCGACCCGCCAACCGTCGCACGCAGCGTTGAGTTCGCCAGCAGCACACTCGAGTGCAGCGGCATCACGCCATGCAGCACAATCGTGCCCTCCAGCGACGTCACATTCGTCATGTTGACGAGGGCGTACGGCACCAGGCGCGACGTGCTCTCGCTGAGGCCACCAATCCGCAGCTGTGCGCCACCCGCAAGCACGCAGTCGCGCAGCGTCACGTTCAGCGCGTCAGCGAACGCATCCATCGAGCGCAGGTCCACCGCCACAGTGATCGGTCCGCTGAACACCACCGAGTCGAAGCACGCCGTCGCACGCCCGCCGCCAACCGTCACGGACTCCGTCAGCGTCACGCCACTCACGCAGCCCTCCGCACCGCCACCACCGCCGCCGAATCTCGCAGGCAGCACGTCGAACGGCAGGCACGACTCGCCCACACCGCCGGCACGGCAGCCGCACACGCAGTCAGAGAACGACGCCGTCAGCGCATCAAAGCACGCCAGCGCAGCCGCACAGCCGTCGCACGGCACCACGCTCACGGAGGGCAGGCCGGCCATGCGGTAGTCGCCGCCGCTCTGCAGCACCTGGCCGCCGGCACGGTTGCACTGCACCGAAACGGCGCCGCTCGTGATCGTCGGCCCGGAGACAAGCGTCGCGCCGGTGGCAGCGCAGCGCGCAATCGACACGGTGCCGCCGCTCAGCGTCACACCCGACAGCGACGCCACCGACGACGCCTCGCCCACCGCCCACACGTCGCGCAGCTCCAGCCACCCGCCGGCATCGATCGTTCCACCGTCGCAGCGCACCAGCGACGACGCAGCAGACCCCTCGACGCCCACGAAGCGCAGCACCGAATCAGACACCTCGAGGCGCTCGCCAAGCACAATGCCGCCGCCGCTGCTCACAACCGACACGTTCGTCACGGAGAACACCGAGTGGCTCCGCAGACTGAGACGCGACGAGGACGCCACATGCATCGCGGACGCGGTCGGACCGCCCGACGCCTCCAGCAACACGCCGTCAAGCACCACCGCGCTCGACAGCAGGTCCATGCCGCCGCCAACGTACACCGCCGACCCGCCCGCCTGCAACGACCTCAGCACAGTGTTGCTCAAACGCAGCTGCGTCTGCAACAGTGACGTCGCGTGCAGCACAAGCGGCGACGCCACAGCGTCCGTCAGTCCGCTCAGCTGCGAGTAGCGCATCGGCCCCGCCGTCACAATCGTCGAGTCACGGACCGTCACGTTCGTGTGTGCCGGCAGGTTGTGCACAAACACAAGCGAGCAGTAGCCGCCGGACAGCCCGCTCACGCTCACCTCCAGGCTCCGGTCACTCGCCGGCTCGCCGCTGTAGCCCCGCACGTAGATCTGCGCACCGCCGTCGCACACGCAGTTCCTCAATTCGATGCGCAGCGTGCCGGGAAGCATCGCCGCCACGTCGAACACCACAGCCACGCCGTTCGTGATGGACACGCCGTCCATCAGCACCGTGTCCACGGCGCGGCCAACCGTGATGGCTCTGTCCACCGTGCCGCCCCGCAGTCGCAACATCACCGCACGCACCGCGGGCATCCACGCCGCCACCACCACAAGCGTCAACAAAAAGAGCAGCGCCACACGCACAGCCGCAATGGCCATGTGCCGCACACAGTGCCGGCTGCGCGGACACGCACCCACCGCAGACCACATCCACCGACCCAAACAGATATCAGCAGGGCTGCCGTGACGTGTCGCACTCGCCCAGTCGACCGTAACTCCTGCTTAGCAAATCCTTTTCTACAAATGGCAAATCCAGTAACAGAATTCCTATATATCGTTAACCCACTACTGCTAATCCTAATAGTGCAATTAATCCCTAACACTTGAAACGATAGTTGTGCTGATCAAGCAAAGTACCTCTATCTGCTTGATCGGAGGAAAGGATGGCAGAAACAACAGCAAATAAAGAAATTGGCACCCAGAAGCATCCGGCCACAGACAGTCCGTACTGCAGCACAGCCACCGACACAAAGAAGCGCAGACACAATCACGCCAGTGACACCCTCGCCCTCCCACCGCCCACGCAGCCCCACACAACCACCATGCCGAGTGGTGCGATCCCGAAGAGGAGGCACATGACCATTGGCACCGCTCCTGTTGCCGAATGGCTACATCACAGAACAGTCCCGATGCAGTGAAAGACACACAAGAGCCGAGACAGATTCACATGGCGGCGTCGCAACCGACGGCCATCGAGCGCGTAAAAGAATAAAGTGCTGACGCGGAATAGGGGTGGAGGATTCGCCAGTTGCCAGCTGTCAAAGCGTCGGTTTTCGCTCACGTGGGTCGGCATTGCACAACACACAGCGACACCATAAGCGCACAACACACACACAAGAAGGACGAATAAAGAAGTACGGCGGCACTCAGATACGGGGGACAAGAGTCCACGTCAATTGTGCGGCCTGTTTGCTCATAGATGACCGGTTTGTAATCACGCCACTGCCCTGCAGTTCGTCAGTCTGCAGGAGGCTGGGGGATGGAGAGAAGGGAGACGCAGTGCGGCCCTCATCCATATCAGTTAACTGTGACACCGGTGACGTCATCCCGTCAGATCACCTGCAGCAAAGACTGTCGCACTCAGCAGCGGTCGGTGCCTTCCCTCTCCCACTGGGGCGCAACTCCACCGACGCCGTCACCCGTTCACTCCCCACCAACACAGCAAGGGAGCAACAGCGGGAGATGCGACACGTGCGACGAACACGCAGCCGCAAAATCCCATTGCTGCCGCCATGAGCAAAAAGGCTGGCTGCAGGACTCAAAAAGAAGGGTAAGCACCCCATCAAACGCTTTGGCATCACGCGGAAAAACCGCAACCGACACACAAGGCAAAGCGTCGTGAAGCAGCCACCAAAACCAAAGCTCCTCCAACAAATCCATCGTAAAGCAAAAAAATTCACACAAACTGAAAAAAGGAATGCCGAGGCAGTGTCAATAAATAGTTGTGGTGCGCAGCGGCCGTGGCATCGCACCCTCCCCTCATCAAACGGCACCGCGACGACAGCGTGCAACGACGACGATTGAGTAGCACACGAAAAGCGGCATAAACGTTTCATCCCGCGCTCGCTCAAATTTATGCTCTCAGTACGTACTACCAACGACACGGGGAAGGATACAGAAGGGGACTGTCCTGTCCATCCTCCTTCCGCCCACAACAGACCCTCCCCATCCTCCTCCTCGCTACACCCTGGGTGCCGCGAAACGCCGTCAAGCAAAGCCACGTGTATGGAAGGCCCCAATGCGCGGGGCAAGGCAGGAAGCCACCCACACTCACTCCCCCGCACATATCCTCTCCCACAACCTTCCCACACACAAAAGGGCAAAGACATGGAGAGGAAAAGCCCGCCGCACAACGCACGCAGAGGCACCGCCATCCACGTCGCGCCGCAAGATAGAGTCATGCGCACAGCAGACCTACGGCCGCAACGAGATGGACGGAGCGTATGCAATTCCACGGCGCTGTCCTTTACTTCTCTCTGCCCCGACGGATAGGCATTACGCCTCACAGCAGGTTGTGGCGAGTGGCGCCCCACACTCACAGTGAGGCACGGCGCACACCATCCGCTCTCCTCCGAGTGCACTCAACAGGCCAGGGCACGGCGTCCAGCCAATCTGTTGACATCGCAAAGGCGAACACAAACAATCGTCGTCGCGGAATATCAGTGCCTCTAGCAGAAAAGAAAAAAAAGAGGCAATAGGGGCATGTCAACAGCACGGTCAGCAGAGGGACAAGAAAAGGGACACAAGGACACAAAGTGGCAGTGGACATGGCACAGAGGAAAAAAGTCCGCAGTGATTAAAAAAAAAAAGAAAAAAGAAACAAAAGGGTAGGAGTTCAGAAAAACTCCCAAAAACATGTAAAAAAAAAAAAAGATGTTGATTCGGCAGGACTTTCACTTCATGTGCCGGTTCGGCACAAGACGACCGTGTGTTCTGTATAAATATTACCCGCACCAAAACGAAAAAAAAAAAAAAAATGAAAAAAAGAAAGTAAAACGAAAAAAATGGAATTGTACTGTTCCACCAGCCCACACAACATCCCTCACTTTTATTGCGGCATCCGGCCTTTTCTTCCAATCCCCCCTTCGTGCAGTCCGTGGGACGCACAGCCGCAGGGCCGGCACCGCGTGTGGGCAACAAACAACAAAACAAGAGGGGGAACACGTCACTCACGACAGTGTGCAGCAACAAAAAATTAAAATAAAAAGAAAAAAAAGAATTACTGAGTATTACAAAAAAAAACAAAAGAAAAAAAAGGAAAAAAAAGAAAAGAACCCGCGGGGAATGCGGCACACAATCTCCGTGAGGACTCGCAATGTCACACTCTTCGGCTCACAAGATTGCCACAAGTGCGCACAGTCCCAGAAGAAGCAGCAACGCCCGAGACGCGTGCACACGCGCAGTGCTGTCGCCACGTAAATCATGCAGGATCAATTTCGCGTCGGTGATCAGGGCGAGGCGGTCCTCTGGACTCATACTGCCATCGGATGCTGAGTGATTGGTTTCTGGAACGGAAGTGTCATTTTTGGCGGCAGTGTGTGGACTCAATTCGTCCGTAACATTCTCAGCACTCGATTCACTGCCCGCAAGAACACGGACAGACTGAGAGTCAGTCGGTTGTGCAATTGGGAGCCTC